>NC_143482.1:43432488-43495439 GCF_027475165.1 Benincasa hispida | reverse complement strand
ATGTCAACAACGAGAAAAAAACTATGGTTTATATATTACATATGATGTGATATTAAAACTATAGATTATAAATATAATATGATAAATTAGTTATTATATTTATTTATAATTAAATCAATTATAAGATAAATGATTTTCGATTTTTTCTCCTAATAACCGAATTAGTGGGAAGTTATAATCAGTTTTTGATAACTGATGGATAAAATGAAAATCGTTTTCATTGTTTCATAATCGAACGCACAGCAAGAAAAAGCTACATGATAGCATTGAGAGAGTAAACGATCAAGCATCGAGTTTTTCTAAACGATATCTACCTGCTGCTAAACAATCGAGTACCCAAGTTTAAACGATAGACTTCTACCTTCTCTCACTTACTCGATTGTCTACACGATTGTTCAGTTCCTCCTTCCCTCTACCCAATCCAAACAAAGTCCACACCTCCTGGATTCTCACACCGAGAATATCAAGGTAGTCTCGTGGTAGTGTCAAGTTTGCATTCAAGGGTCGAGTATCGAGTTTAACTCGATTGTGTTTGAGGATTCTACAGTTCTTGTTGTTCACTGGTTTGCTCATGCTGCGTTCGTGCTGTTGGACTCTTGGCTGTTTGATCGAGGAAGTACTAGAAGAAAAGATTCTTTAAGGGTATGTTTGCTCGATCACTTGTTTTTTTCTTTTGAAGCATGTTGTAATTTTATTTTGATGCATAACTGTGTTGTTAGTTTGTAAATGTTCATGTTCTTTCACAATGGGATTTGGAACGATCTGCTTCCACTCATTGGTTCTCTATTTGAAGAGTTCCTTCAATTGGTATCAGAGCCAAGTTGTTCCGATATTCCAAATTTCATTGATGTATTGAATTACATTTGTAGTCTTGGTGGGTTTTATGTTTCTACAATGCGTTTAAGTGTTAGATGTAGTTGTAGATGTGAATTGATAGATGTTTTGAGATGATTGCCTATGTTTGTTAAAGTTTTCTTTACATTTTAAGTTAATTTGTAAGGACCCTTGCGTTTTTTGGCATAATTAATTTGCTATCGAGTTTGTATTTAAAGTGAGTCTGTAAAAGTTGTTTGTGATGAAGCTTCAAAGTATGGAGATGTTGTTCACATCAAGGAAGGAAACCAAGGGTTGGTCGCATCGTGTAGCCCAGGCTAAACGATCGTTTAGATTTGGCTACGTGATCGTGTAGTATTTACTAAACGATTGCATGGCTGATGGTACGCGATCGAGTAAAGAGTTTACTCGATCGTGTATTGTTGGCTACTCGATCGCATAGACGTTGAGGTAAGCGATCGTTGAGTATATGATACTCGACGCATGATAGGTGCACACACTAAACGATCGAGTAGGCCAACATGCTCATTGCATAGTCACTGGCTACTCGATCCTCGTTATGAGATACTCGATGCTTTCTCCTCAATCGTTTAGACAATCATGCTTCATCGCATATTTGTCGTCTACTCGATCATTTAGGCATGCGCTACCCGATGTATGTTGCATGATCATGTGGCCTGCATGCTTCATCGCATAGTGAAAGGCACTCGATCCATGCTACACAATCATCTCTACTCGATCAGCGTTACTCGACGAACACTAGGAGTTGCTATATGATCAAAGAGCGAGGCTTCGCTCAAACGGTTCATGACCCGATGGCTTATGTAATAATTGTTTTATTTTCGATTTTTTTTAGAGGCTAATCATTCTGATCCATTAATTTTAATGAATGTATATGTGATGTATGTTTAATTATATATCATAAAGTATGTCATATAGTTTTAAAACCCACCATAGGTTATGCATTTATTCATGCATCATCTTTATATTATAAGAGTTATAATATAGTAATTTACATGACTAAATTGCCTTAAAGTATGTTCATGCATCATACAATATAAGAGTTATAATATATGCATGCATTAAATATATCCATGTATCATCTTTATATTATAAGTGTTATAGTACAAGGGTGGATGAAAGCATGTATGCTTGGTTCATTACAAGTTATATAAGAGTTATATATAGTAATGAATGAACATTGCATGGAGCATGACACTTAGGTTAATTTATAAAAATTATAAATACGTAGTCTAGTTTTGCAATGTGGATGATTTTAGTTGTTTTTTTTTTATAAGTGTTATAACTAAAGAAATTAAAACTAAAATCAATAAGAAAGACATGCATGCAAACTTATGCTTTAATCATGTTTTAAAAGAGTTTTAAAATTTGAATGAGATTTACCTAAGATCATGGTTCTAATGAGATTAGAAACCTAAGTTTAATCTTTTAATTTGGTTTAATAGGATTAAATTGACTAATAAAAGATTAAATATGTAACAAATCTATCTATAAAGGACCTTTTGTCTAAAGCGGGTTCTATCTAGGTTGGGGTATTTAAGCGGACAGAAACAGAACACCACTACCTGGGAATCTACCTGGAAAGGTGAATTAGATAGATTTGCTGCATGCATGCAAATTTGATGATTGTTTATTAAAATATTTAATAAGACTTGATTCGAACTTGTTTAATTATCAAAAGTAAAAGTTGTTTTTTAGCATATTAAACTCACACTTAGATAAAATCAGTAGCCGGATTGTCTAAGTTAACGAAACCCTAGGGAGAACATTCAGTGGAAGGTACTTGGGTATATGATACTTCACTTAAACTTCTACATGTTTCTCACTAAAAGTTCACATTGTGAGATCTATCCTAAGCCTTGTGGAATCCTGGGAATGTCCCTTTAAATGATGATGTTTAGGTAGGTCAATACCAAGGTGAATGGAGAGAATGTTCATAGTAAGTGAGAACAGGACGTGTGACAACATATCCTACAGTCTCTCTTATTAGGTTGGATAACGTTTTTGTATATCGCCTCGAGGCACCATGGGAGTGTCTCCCTAAAGGATGGCAGTATTTGCACACTCTTTATTTGATCTCCTGAAAAGGATAAAGTTGCTTTAGTCTCTTGTCCTAATCTGTTTTTTCCCTATGGTGGGTGCATTAAGGCGGGACTCTAGGGCCTAAAATGAGAGGTTACATTTATGCAAAATTGTTAATGTTAACAAATTCTGAACCGAAAAATGGTTACTGTTAGAGTCATTTACAAAAGTTGTTTTTGTCTATTGGTTGAGAATGTCTCATCCCAGTGAAGGGGCACTCGATCACCCTAATGTTGACTTTTGTCTTGCCTCGCTTGGGCATCATTGCAAAATAAATGTCACTTCACTTAGGGTACAATAGAATTATTTTGCTAAAACCTAAAATTGGTGTTAAAAGTGGTAATGGAAATAGACTTATTAAGTTTGGTCTTGTTTTCGACAACTTTTAATTAATGGCAACCGTTACTCTAGCTCTTTTAGTCGTCGACAAACTAATTGGCGATAACTACGCTAGTTGGAAGAACACGATAAACACAATACTTATCATCGATGACCTCCGATTCGTCCTTACGAAGGAGTGCCCTATTCCAACTCAAAACGCCGCTCGAAATGTTCAGGAGATCTATGAGAAATGGACATGGGCGAACGAGAAGGACCGAGCTTACATATTGGCCAACCTAAACGACATCTTGGCCAAAAAGCATGAGCCCATGGTCTCTGCTCGTGAGATCATGGAGTCCCTGAAGGGAATGTTCGGACAACCGTCTGGGCAGCTTAAGCATGAAGCTCTAAAGTTCATCTTCAACTCCAAAATAAAGGTAGAGATGAACGGGCCCCCTCATTGGGCAGCCAGGTTAGCATTATTCTGGAAACGTTGCCAGAAAGCCTCCTACACTTTGTATGCAACTCTTTCTGAATAGGATTGATTGCACCCTTACAACTCCTCAATGAGTTGCAGACATTCCAATCCTTGCTGAAAAGCAAGGAGAAGAAGGTTGGTGAGGCAAATGTTGCTTTATCATCTAAGAAGTTCCATCGAGGTTCGACCTCAGGCTTAGGAACTAAGTCTGCACCTTCTTCTTCCCACACTAGTAAATGGAAGAAGAAGAAGGGTAGTAAGGGGAAGGGGAAGGCACCAGCTAACCCACAACTTGCCGCTCTGCGGGGTAGGCGACCAATGCTGGTTGAAAAAGGAAAATGTTTCCACTACAACCAGGATGGACACTGGAAAACTGCCCACGTAGGTTAAAGGAGATGAAGAAGGCCAAAGCCAATTAAGGTAAATATCATTTACTGGTTTGAGAGATTTGTTTAGTGGAGAATGATGATTCTGCTTGGATTATAGACTCTAGGACTACTAACCATGTTTGTTCTTTTTTTCAGGGGATTAGATCCTAGCGGCAGCTTGAGGCTGGTGAGATGACGATGCGAGTAGGCATCGGACACGTCGTCTCAGCTATAGCAGTGGGAAGCCTTCGGTTAACTTTACAGAATAGGTTTATCATTTTGAATGATGTGTGTGTTGTTCCCGAGTTAAAGAAGAACTTGATTTCTGTAAAGTCCTTGCTTGAATGTAAATATACTATCGATTTTTCAGTTAATAAAGTGTTTATTCTGAAAGATGGTGTTGAGATATGTTTAGCTAAACTAGAAAATAATTTGTATGTGTTAAGGCCGTTAACAACAAATTCCCTCCATAACATAGAGATGTTTAAAACTGTCGTAACTCAAAATAAACGACTTAAAATTTCTCCTAAAAAAATGTCCAACTTTGGCACCTCCGTTTGGGGCACATCAATCTCAATAGGATTGAGAGATTGGTGAAGAATGGATTTCTGAGTTAGAAGAAATTTCTTTACCTGTGTACAAGTCATGCCTTGAAGGCAAGACGACTAAAAGACCTTTTATTGGAAAAGGTAATAGGGCCAAAGAGCCTCTAGAGTTAGTGCATTCGGACCTTTGTGATCCGATGAATGTGCGAACTAGGGGAGACTACGAGTATTTCATCACTTTATGATGATTACTCGAGGTATGGGTATGTTTATTTAATGCAACATAAGTCAGAATCCTTTGAAAAGTTCAAAGAGTTCGAGGTTGAAGTTGAAAACGCATTAGATAAACGAATTAAAACACTTCGATCTAATTGGGGTGGAGAGTTTTTAGATTCTGAGTTCCAAAATTATTTGATAGAACATGAAATCGTTTCCCAACTCTTAGCACTTGGTATACCTCAGCAGAATGGAATGGATTAAAATAGAACCTTGTTGGACATGGTTCGGTCAATGATGAGTTACGTTTCCTTACCGGACTCATTCTGGGATTTTGCAGTAGAGACTGCAGTATACATCCTCAACTATGTTCCCCCAAGAGTGTTTCCATAATACCTTTGGAGTTGTGGAACAGGTGTAAAGCTAGTTTGCAATAGAACTTTGGTTCTCCCTTTTCAATTATTGATTTTCTCTCTGTGTATATAATTTTTGTAATTCTTATCCATCATAATCTTTTTATAGCATTTTTCGAAATATTGTCGTAGGCGATATTATTGAAAGTCACAGGCTTTTCATAGCATTTCTTCAACGCTATAAAATGTGCTATAAAAAGTCCATTTTTGATAATATGTTTCAATGCTATGAAACTTTTCGTAGCATCAGCGAAAACGCTATGGTTTTCTTAATAACATTTTGTATAACAATGAAAAATGCTATAAAAAACATATCATAGCATTTTTAGGCATGCTGTCATAGTTAATGTTATTGAAGTCCCCAAGTTTTCGTGGCCTTTTTTTAATGCTATAAAATAAGCTATAAAATTTTCATTTTTTATTGCATAAATTTAACATTATGAAAATTTTTCATTGCATCACAGAAATGCTATGAATTACACTTAATAACAATTTTTATAGCAAGAAAAAAATGCAATAAATATATATAACATATTTAATCTCATTGTAGTATCTGCTATTATATATAGTAAGCAACTTTTAATAGCATTTTTCTTTTTGCATTTGTACTACTATGAAAGTCAAATATAGCTTGTATAATATTTTGAAAGACAAATTGTCTCAAATATTTGTAAAATCATCTTCAATTGTATAAATTTTTAATGCAAGTGCATTTACGTCAAGTAAGAGTATAAATATATATACATCACTCGTAGAGTAACATTTTAACCACTTCAACACTTCAACTTATATTACAGTAAATTACAAAAAAAAAAAAAAAAAAACAAAGTAACCTCTCTACTTTCTTTGAGTTACACCATATAGTATTCACATCACATGGTCCAACTAGTGTCTTTTAATCGATTTCAGCAAAAGAAATGTATATTTCTCATTAAAGAAACTTCAAACTCATTAATCAAATGTGTTTGCACAAATTTTTTTTTTTTTAAAAAAATCATTAGTTTAATAGATTTATTGACAATCCCCACTTATCTATTAAAAAAATACAGTGTTATATAATACTACAATATATATATATATATATATATATATATTGAGCAATGGGTGAGCTTGAAGAAATCAAGGGAGAATTTATTTATGTTTGAATACTCACTTATCTCAGGTTTAGCCTAGCAAATATTTCGAGTAGTAAAGTTTCCTCCAACAGTTTTTCAATTCCTACTTTCCTCTTTAATAATTTATCCTCTATTATTCATTTATAGAGGTGAAGAAAAATATTGGTAATAAGTATCAGTAGATGAACTGACTACCTGGTTTGAATGAAGATCCAAGGGTTCTCAAATGAGAGTGTCTCAATCTCCACTACTAGTGTACTAACTGAATTATGCTTATAATTTGAAATCAAAATACTCAATCAAACTAAAATGTTAAAAGAAGAAAAAGAGCATAATATAAAAAAGTATTGCAATCTAAACCAAGTGTATGATAATGGATGGAACGGTACCTCATATATAACTCTGCAACAGCACAACAGTTCTTCATTGAATGTGGAATTGATAAAATTTCTACGAAGAGAATACATTTTGAAAGCCTTGTTAAAACATGAAAGGAAAGGATTAAATTAGTAAAGTGAATTAAAAAGTGTTTAAGTGGGATAATCAACTAAAAAACTCATTGTTTTGGAAAACTATTTAAATGGATGAGGCATGATAGGCTACCAATACTCTCAGGCAATACATTAAGGTCGTTGAGTTATTGCGACCAACTGCTCCTTCCACGTTGAGTTTAAACTCTCTGTATAAATATAAGAGAGAAAATAGAAGAAAGAGATTTAAAAGAGTTTCATATTTGAGAGATTGTAAATTTACCTTTGTTATTTCTCAATAAGATTGTGATTCCCTCCTTAGGTCATCTTATTCTTCTTTACTTCAACTTTATCTCTTCTTCATTCTTCAAAATTCCTCAACTGAGAGAATTTCTCCTACTTTCATCCTTAATTCATTTTTTGGATGTGAAAGAAAGATGTTAAAAAATGGGTAATTACTCTAAACTCAAAGAAGCAATGTGTATGGTGTATCTTAGCTACGTGGAGTGTTATTATAGAAAGATGAAAACAACTTCAAGGTTGTTAGGAATCAGTTACATACAAACTGCTTTTATATACATTTTGTAACTACATGTAAAAGTAAGAGAGTCAAAATACAGAGTGTTCAAGAAAGGCTAAAAACTTATCTTGTATCAATCTTGTAACTCCCCTAATAAAAAAAATTCCATCAGCTTCTCCATGGACGTAGGCTATCCTTGGCCGAACTACGTAAATCATCGTGTTCATCTTCTTCATCGATCTTCTTTGTTCTATCGTTTACCATTTAGCCATCGATCGTGTATCGTTTAGCCATTGATCGTTTACCTCAGCACCTCTATCGTGTAGACCATCGTCGACTTCGAACCCCATCGTCTAGACGATCTTCAGTAAAGCCTTCATCGTCTAGACAACTTTTCCCTTATCGTCTAGATGACTCCTTGCTTTACCTCCAATCGGCTAAACGATAGCAGCCTTATCGTCCAGGCGATTTTCGACAGCATCTCCCCTCAGGTTCTTTCCTTCTTTTCTCTCGGTTTTCTCTGCAACAAAGAAAAGATAGGAATAGTCATTTGAATTCTACAAAACTTCAGAAGTGCTTATCTCTAATCACAGCCGTCAAGGTGTAGGGTGGAGATTTTCTTCACACAGATCGTGCTTTCAGCACACTGATTTGTGTTTGTGTTTTCAACTAAGGTAGTATCCAGTATTCAGTATAGGGCCTGGGTTTCTTTAAGCCCAAAAGATCATCTTTAGTTTAATAGTGCAGTGAGTTCTCAGCCCATTTAAGCATATCAAGCCCAACAAGTGGTTTCAAAGCCTGCAAGAAAGCTCCAAGATTAATCAAGATTCTAAAGAAGCAAAATCTTGGAGCTTTTCAGACAGAATTTGAATCAAATATGGCAGTACCAAGGTATGACATTGAAAAATTCGATAGGAAAGGAGACTTTGTCTTGTGGAAAGCCAAGATCAAGGCCATCCTAGGACAACAAAGAGCACATAAGGCCCTAAAGGATCCAACCAAGCTGCCAATCACTACAACTAAAGAAGAAAAAGAGAACATGGAGCTAATTGCTCATGGAACACTGGTTTTAAACTTGTCTGGCAGTGTCCTAAGGCAAGTGATCGACCAAGAGACGGCTTTTAAGATGTGGAGCAAGTCGAATGAGCTTTATAAGACTAAAAATCTGCCTGCAAGAAAGCTCCAAGATTAATCAAGATTCTAAAGAAGCAAAATCTTGGAGCTTTTCAGACAGAATTTGAATCAAATATGGCAGTACCAAGGTATGACATTGAAAAATTCGATAGGAAATGAGACTTTGTCTTGTGGAAAGCCAAGATCAAGGCCATCCTGGGACAACAAAGAGCACATAAGGCCCTAGAGGATCCAACCAAGCTGCCAATCACTACAACTGAAGAAGAAAAAGAGAACATGGAGCTAATTGCTCATGGAACACTGGTTTTAAACTTGTCTGGCAGTGTCCTAAGGAAAGTGATCGACCAAGAGACGGCTTTTAAGATGTGGAGCAAGTCAAATGAGCTTTATAAGACTAAAAATCTGCCCAACAAACTTTTCCTAAGGGAAAGATTCTTTACCTTCAAGATGAGTGCTTTTAAATCCTTGACAGAGAATCTAGATGATTTCAAGAGGATAACTACTGAATGCAGGACTCAAGGAGAAGAGATTAGGGTAGATAATGAAGCCTTTATGCTTTTCAACTCATTGTCTGATTCCTACAAAGATGTGAAGACTGCCCTAAAATATAGGAGAGATTCCCTAACCACTGATATTATCATTTCAACTCTTAAAATCAGAGAAATAAAGCTCATAACTAGCAAGGAAGACAAGCCTAGTGTAGAGGGCTTATTTGTCAAGGGTAAGTCAAAACAGAACAATAAAGAAAAAGGAAAACAAAGCTCAACAGAAGAGGGAAAAGAAAAATCCAAGGTTAGATGTAAATATTGCAAAAACACTTGGACATCTAATCAAGGATTGCCGAACTTTGAAGTGGAAGAATGAGCAGAAAAATAAGCAACCATAACCTCAACAGAAAGTCCAATCTAATCAGTCAGGTGAAGCCTCAGTTTGTGAGGACTCTTACTTCTATTCAGATGCTTTGGCTACCTCTAATTGGAAGGCAGGAGAAGAAGTTAATAAGAACCTAGATTGGGTTTTAGATTTAGGGTGTTCTTTCTACATGACACCCCACAAATACTTGTTTAGTACCTATAAAGAGTTGGATGGAGGATCTTTCTACATGGGTAATAATAACTCATGTCCAGTGGTTGGAATTGGCTCAGTCTCACTGAAACTTGAAAATGGAACAGTCAAGCTATTGAGGAAAGTCAGACATGTGCCTAAGCTGAAGAGAAATCTAATTTCACTAGGCATGCTTGATTCTATTGGCTGTGAATGCAGAGGTAAGGAATGTTATTGTGAAGTCTTGGAAAACAGTAAGCCTATCCTCAAAGGGGTGAAGATTAATGGTGTGTATGTTGTTCAAGGAGTTCAGAAAATTCACTCAGCTTTGATTGTGACTTAGAAGCAACCTACTGAAGGAGATCTTTGGCACAAAAGACTCTCACACATTAGTGCCAAAGGTCTACAAGCTCTTGTCAGTCAGGGAATTCTACCTAAGGGAGTTCATTAGAGCCTATCCTTTTGTGAATATTGTGTGATAGGGAAGGCTACTAGGTAGAGTTTTGTGAAGGCTCAAACACAACCAAGGCCATCCTTGACTATGTGCATTCGAACCTATGGGGTCCTTCACCTTTCTAGTCCTTAAGTGGAGCCAGGTTTTTCTTAACCTTTGTTGATGACTATTCTAGAAAGTGTTAGATCTATTTCCTTAAATCTAAGGATTTAGTTTTCGTAAAGTTCAAAGAATGGAAGATTATAGTTGAAAAATTATCTAATTGTCAAATTAAGTATCTAAGAACTAATAATGGGCTTGAGTACTATGCAGTGGAGTTCAATGTTTTTTGTAGACAGCATAGTATTACTAGACACAAGACAGTTAGGTATACACCTCAGAAAAATGGGGTGGCAGAGAGATTGAACAAAACTATAATGGAGAGAGTAAGAAGCCTATTGTCAGATGCTATACTTCCTGAGAAATTTTGGGTAAAAGCAGCCTTATACACTGTCTATACACTAAACAGATGCCCCCATGCATCTCTCAACCTTCAACCCTTGAAGAAAGGTGGACCAAACAACCTCCTATCCTAAATAACCTAAAGGTGTTTGGTTGCACTGGCTTTGTTCATTAGAGTAAAGGGAAATTAGCTGCCAGAGCTGTGAAATGTATGTTTTTAGGCTTCACATAAGGTGTTAAGGGGATTAGAATGTGGCACCCTACAGAGAAGAGATGTATCACCAGTAGAGATGTTGTTTTCAGGGAGGATGAAATGTATATGTAGAGATCTAATTCTAATGTTACAGCACCTCAAATGAAGAATGATAAAATTGAGGTGGAGCAAGTTCTTAACCCTAATTCTGATCCTTCAAGCTCTGAATCACCTTTTGATCAACTACCTCATCTTGAAGAAGAAGTAGAAGATGCCATTACTGATCCTGAGCAAGAAGAACCAGATTTGAGGGGGTACAACCTAGCTAAAGATAGGCAGAAAAGAACTATTGTGCCACCTTCAAGGTATGAAGACTACTTAGCTTTGAATGCTTCTGATTTATCTAATGATATAGAACCCTCAACCTTTGAAGAAGCAGCGAATTGTCCTAAAGCTAAGTTGTGGATAGAAGCAATGAATGAAGAAGTTAATTCACTAGTAAGAAACAACATTTGGGAGTTGACACCTTTGCCAAAAGGATGCAAGCTAATTGCATCCAAATGGGTATACAAATTGAAGGAAGGTTTCCCTAATGATCAAGGACCTAGATATAAAGCTAGGTTGGTTGCTAAGGGTTTTACACAGAGGTCGGGTGTTGATTTCAATGAGATATTTTCTCCAGTGGTCAAGCAAACTTCTATCAGATTGTTGTTGTCTATTATGGCTCAGAATAACCTAGAGTTGGAGCAACTTGATGTTAAAACAGCTTTTCTACATGGCTTCCTAGAGGAAGTTATCTATATGAGCCAACCTAAGGGGTATGAGATTAGAGGGAAAAAAGACTATGTATGCCTACTCAAAAAGTCTATCTACGGCCTTAAACAGTCCCCTAGATGCTGGAACAAAAGATTTAGTGATTTTGTGCAAAAGAATGGCTTTTATAAAAGCTTCTATGACAGTTGTGTTTACATAAACACAGATACCTATACTCATCCTATCTACTTGTTACTATATGTGGATGACATGTTTTTATAAGGAGAAACTATGAAATAGTTAAATAAAGTAAAAGATTTACTCAAGTTAGAATTTGAAATGAAAGACATGAGCAATGCAATAAGAATACTAGGCATTGATATTATCATAAACAGAAAACCAAGTATTCTAAGCATTGATCTGTCACAATATTGCCAGAAATTGTTAAAGAAATATCACATGATAGAGGCCAAATTAGTACCTATTCCTATAGCTAACCATTTCAAACTCTCAGTAGAGAATTCACCTAAAGAATCTGACATTGAACATCAGAAGTAATGTCAACAGTCCTCTATTCCCAAGTTATTGGAAGCTTAATGTATCTAATGGTGTCTACAAGACCTAACATTGCCTATGCTACTAGTTTAGTGAGTAGATATATGGCTAATCCGGATAAAAGACACTGGGAGGCAACTAAGTGGATAATGAGGTATCTTAAGGGTACTTCTAATGCTAAACTAATGTACCAACAGCTTCCAGACAATGAACCAAAGCTGATTGGGTATGTTGACTTTGACTATGCTGGAGATCTAGACAAGAGAAGATCCTTATCAGGGTATATCTTCCTATATAGAAGGTGTGTCCTAAGCTGGAAGGCTACTTTAAAATTAGTAGTAGTGCTTTCTACTACTGAGGCAGAGTTTATTGCCCTTTCAAAGGCAGTAAAGGAAGGTCTATGGCTAAAGGGTCCCCTATGTGACTTCGTGATCAAACAGAATACAGTGAAATTTTTTGTGACAATCAGAGCACCATACATTTATCTAAGCACCCTCAGTACCATAACAAAACTAAACATATAGATGTTAAATATCATTTCATTCAAGAACAGATAGAAGCAAAACAAGTTGAAGTTCTGAAAGTACATACCTCAGAGAATGCCTTCAAGATGTTGACAAAGACAATCACTCAGCTCAAACTTCAGAAGTGCCTTGATATTATAGGGTTTGAGCTGAGAGACAAAGGTTAAGAAGAAGACAGACAGTTCAGAGAAGCTGAAGAAACACTTGAAGTTTATTTCAAAGTGGAGATTGTTATTACAGAAAGATGAAAACAACTTCAAGGTTGCTAGGAATCAATTACATACAAGCTGCCTTTATATACATTTTGTAACGACATGTAAAAGTAAGAGAGTCAAAATACAGAGTGTTCAAGAAAGGCTAAAGACTTATCTTGTATCAATCTTGTAACTCCCCTAATAAAAAAAATCCCATCAGCTTCTCCGTGGACGTGGGTTATCCTTGGCCGAACCACGTAAATCATCGTATTCATCTTCTTCATCGATCATCTTTGTTCTATCGTTTACCATTTAGCCATCGATCGTGTATCGTTTTTCCATTGATCGTTTACCTCAGCACCTCTATCATGTAGACTATCGTCGACTTAGAACCCCATCATCTAGTCGATCTTCAGTAAAACCTTCATCGTCTAGACGACTTTTCCCTTATCGTCTAGATGCTCCTTGCTTTACCTCCAATCGGCTAGACGATAGCAGTCTCATCGTCCAGGCGATTTTCGGCAGTATCTCCCCTCAGGTTCTCTCTTTCTTTTCTCTCGGTTTTCTCTACAACAAAGAAAAGATAGGAATAGTCATTTGAGTTCTATAAAACTTCAGAAGTGCTTATCTCTAATCACAACCGTCAAGGTGTAGGGTGGAGATTTTCTTCACACGGATTGTGCTTTCAGCACACTGATTTGTGTTTGTGTTTTCAACTAAGGTAGTATTTGGTATTCAGTATAGGGCCTGGGTTTCTTTAAGCCCAAAAGATCATCTTTAGTTTAATAGTGCAGTTAGTTCTTAGCCCATTTAAGCATATCATGCCCAACATGGAGAGTTTTCCATCAGTTGATGGCTTCTTTAATTTTCTTTCAAGTTTCTTTCTTTCTTTCTTTCTCCTTCTTCATTGAGTTACACCAGAAGAAATGAAGAGGAATCGACTAATTGAATTGATTATCAACTAGGTTGAGAATATTACTTCAATTTCACCCAAGGTTCATATCTTGAAAACCAACAATGTAAAATCAAGAGCAAATAGTGAGAAGAAGAATAGTTCATACTGTCCAATTAAACAAATGGGTCAGAGAAGAAAATTCCTATCACACCTTTTTAAGGAAGCTCAATTGAGAAGGGACTTCATCATTTGATCGTGGGTTTAAAGTTTCATGATCATCATTGACTCATTATCATTGTTAGTGATGGGGAATGTTGTCGGTCGTCTCTAACAAGGGGTTGAGTCATCATCGTAGTGGGAGGACGACATCAGCAGTGAATGTCCATCGAGGAAGAAGGCTAAAATGTAGTTTAATACAAACTTGGAGATAAACTATATGGATTGATTATGTAAGAGATGGAGAGAAGCAAAGACTAAACGATCTTTGTCAAAGACTAAACGATCGTTGAGAAGTGAAGGCTAAACGATCATTGTCAAAGACTAAATGATTGTTGAGAAGTGAAGGCTAAACGATCGTTGTTGAAAGAGTAAACGATCATCGTCAAATATCTAAACGATCATTGACAAATATTTAAACGACAAAGGCAAGCGTCTACACGATAGAGGTTAGAGTGTACGATAGAGGTGACAAAGAAGACTGCACAATTGGGTTGAGCGTGTAGGCGATGAGGAAGACACTACACGATGGGTCGAAAGTGTACATGATGGATAGTACACGATAGGATGTAGACGATAGAGACAATTAGCTACACGATAGGTAAAGAGAATAAACGTTAGAAGAAATGTATTAAAACGATCAGCCTTCAACAATCGATATGGCTCGTCATGTAACACTATTTATTAACATATAAAATGCCACATGGCATAGCATCAATGGTCCAACATAACAACCATGAAAGAGAAAACACAAATTTAACAACCAAATAGTGGAACCTGAAAGCTGAAGAAAAAAGCAGAAAACGAATGGAAAATTTGTTATATTTTTCAATGATGTGACACTCGTTTATCATCCCCCCGCAAGCGAACAAGAAGCTACCGCGACTGTAAGCTTGGTCTTCAAACTGAGATAGCGAGGACTTGGTAAGTTTTTTGTCATGATGTCAGTCAACTGATCCTCAGAGGGGAGGAATCTAACTGAAAGGCTTTTGGAAGCAACCTTTTCTCTGAGGAAGTGAAGATCAATCTCGAGATATTTTGTCCAGTTATGAAGCATAGGTATGACGACCATGTATGTGGCACTGAGGTTGTCACAGAGCAGCAGAGGGGTGGAGATTCGATTGACACCAATTTCAGTGAGAACTGATTGGATCCATAGTACCTCAGTAGTAGCATTGGATAGACCACGATATTTTGATTCGGCACTGGATTAAGAGACTACCTTTTACTTGGATGAGCTCCATGAAATAAGGCTAGAACCAAGAAAGACATAGAATCCACGCGTGCTTCGTCTGTCATCCGGGCAACTGGCCCAATCGGCATCTGTGTAGCAAGTTAAGGCCAAAACAGGAGACTTGGTTAGAAGAATACCATGATTGGTCGTGCCTTTGAAGTACCAAAAGAGGTGTTTGACTACTTGAAAGGGTGAAGTTGTTGGGGCGTGCATGAACTGACAAAGCTTATTGACATTGAAGCTGATGTCTGGTCTGGTCAGCATACAATATTAGAGGGCACCAACTAGGCTTCTGTATTCAGAGGGGTTGTCTAGTGATTGTCCATCGGTGAGGGACAACGAGGCGCCAACAACCAATGGAGAGTGAATTGGCATGTAGTCAGTGAGTTGTGCACGTTCAAGTATGAATGTACTTGGACTGAGACAAATGTAAGTGATCTGATGAGTGAGCCACCTGAATGCCAAGGAAAAAGAATAGATCACTTAGATCTTTAAGTGCAAATTGAGTGTTTAAACAAGTAATGAAATGTTGAATGGTTGCAGGACTATTGCCAGTTACAATAATGTCATCAACATAAATAAGAAAGATAATTAAAGTATGTGAGCTGCGGAAAATGAACATAGATGTATCGGATTTTGCATTGGAAAAGCCCCATTATATTAAAAAGGTACTGAGCTTTGAGAACCATGCGTGAGGACTTTGCTTGAGGCCATACAGTGCCTTATGCAGAAGTAACACATGATCAGGATGTTGATCACTTATGAAACCATGTGGTTGCTTGATGTATACTTCCTCAGATAAGTCGCCATTGAGGAAGGCATTGTGTACGTCAAGTTGCTGAATAATCCAGTTATGAGACAAAGCAATTGACAGAATAAGCCGAATGGTAGTAGGCTTGACAACTGGATTGAAGGTCTCAAAGTAATCGATGTCATAGTCTTGGTTGAAACCTTAAGCAACCAAACGAGCCTTGTAACGAGCAATCTCACTGGATGGAGTTTGTTTGAGTCTGAACACCCATTTGCTGCCAATTACCTTGCAATCCTGGGACAGAGGTGTGAGAGACCATGTATTATTTCTTATGAGGGCTTCATATTCCTCAAGCATTGCTTGCTTCCAACTTGGATGAAGAAGGGCTTTCTTGTAGGATCGTGGTTCTGTTTTATCCAAGTCAGTAACCTCGAACAGCCAAGCCTTTGGTTTAAAATGCCCATCTTTGACCATGTAATCATGGGGTGGTTATTGGTTGTGAGGGGTAGGGAGGTGGTGGTTCTAAGTGATAGAAAGGTTGGGATGTGGGGAAGCAGGGGGAGTTGGGAGAGCAGAGGTGGGTGGTGGTGAGGGAGAGGAAATAATGGGAGCTGGTGGATTGGTTGATGATTCAGGTGATTGGGGAAGATGGGGAGTGAGTTGGTTGAGTGGTGTAGTGTCAGGTGTGGGTTGGGGGAATGGGGATGGTATGGAAGAAGGTATGTGGGGGGAATGATGGTGATGAACATAGTTGCCTTGGGAGTTGACAGTGACCTGCTGTAAGGGGGAAGGACAAATTGGAATGGGAATGGAAAGGACCGGAGAGGAAGAGTGTGAAGGAGAAGAGATTGATGGAGAGTTATCAAGGAAAGGGAAGGCGGCTTCATTGACAATGACATGCCGGGAGACATAAATACGACCTGTTGTGTGATGGAGACAAAGATATCCTTTGTGCAAGGAAGAGTAACCTAAGAATACACACGAATGAAACCTGTATTGGAGTTTATTGTCATTGAACGATCGAAGGAATGGAAAACAGGTGCAACCTAATACTTTAAGCAGTTGGTAGTCAGAAAGTTTAGAGTATAAGGTTTCATAGGGGGACTTGTTTGTAAGGAGAGGTATAGGTAGCTGGTTGATAAGGTAGATGGCGGTGTGGAAGGAAAAATGGCAGAAGCTATGTGGAACAGAGGAGTGGGCAAGCATGGCTAGACTGACTTCAACGACATGCCTTGACAGTGCCATTTTGTTGAGGTGTGTAAGGACAAGATAAACGATGAATTATGCCAATTTTGTCTAGTATAGGTGAGAGAGCTTTGAATTCCCCTCTTCCATCAATTTAGATTGATTTAATAGTGGTGAAAAACTGGTTTGAAATCATTGCTTGAAACTTAAGAAAACATGGGAGAACTTCAGACTTTGCTTTCATTGTATATATCCAAGTAAAACGAAAGAAAGCATCGATAAATAACAAGAAATATCTATCTCCATTTACTGAATGGATAGGGGAAGGACCCCATACATCGACATACACTATATCAAAAGGAGAGGGTGGACGAGAATTAGAAGATTGAAAAGGTAAACAATGGCTCTTGGCCATTTGACAGTGTTCACAAACTGATACATCAAAATTATTTTTGTACTTCAGTTTGCATTTGGACAAAACAGATTGAACCACTGGAGGGAAGGGGTGTTCTAAAAGATGGTGCCACAAAGAGAAGTCTGTGACTGCTGAGATGAAGGCAATTGGATGAGAGGAGGAATTGAATGATCGTGTAGCAGATGGATTGACAGAGAGCTTGTATAGGCCATGATCAAGTGTGGCCCGGAGGAGTGGACTCTTGGTTTGAAGGTCCTTCACAACAAAGAAGTCATGGAAAAACTCAACATAAGCATTATTATCATAACATAAATGACCGATGTTAATTAAATTTCGAGATATTGAAGGTGTGTGAAGAATAGAGTGAAGGTAAATCGAAGTATGAGATGTAGATGAAAGAATAGAGGAGGAACCAATGTGAGATATGGGAAAGGACTTATCGTTTCCTATGACAACTTGTTCACCACCATAATAAGGGACAAGCTGTTGGATGTTGGATAGGTCAAGGGTCATATGATGAGTAGCTCCGGAATCCATATACCAACCTTCATCGGGATGATTCATTGTTGGAGTAGGGGGAGTAGCAATATAGGATAACGGCTAAGTTGAGGTTGGTGTTGCTTGAGCAAAATAAGCTTGGGGATGTTGAATGGTTCTGTATTTTGGATTATCAATATTGTAGCGTGATAATGCTGTATGGCCAAACTTATTGCAGATTTGACATTGTGGCCGATTGGAGGAGTGGGATGGTTGATGGGTGGGTGGTCGTTGAGCTCGGGTGGGTGATCTATGAGCTGTATAATTAGTGGCATTCACAGTAGAGAAAGTAGGGTTAGGGAGAATACCTGGAAGAGATGGAGGAGGTCGGAAAGATGACCTGGTAGTTTGCAGCCAGTGAGGACGTCGAGGTTGTAGGGAGAGATGGGTGACATTGGCTTGTATTTGTTGGAGTTGGTCCATAGTAGACTGGGATTCTAGCCGAGAGTCATATGCGATGAAGAGACTGTGGACATCGGTGATAGATGGGTGATCAGTTCTGTTCTAAATGGAAGTCACAAACGGATTGTATTCATTTCCGAGGACTTCGAGAATGTATGCAAGATGATCACGGTAAGACAGTGGTTCCCCAATAGCAGCAAACTTGTCGGTAATGTCTTTGATCTTAGCAAGATATTGAGAGACACTGATGCCATCCTTTCGTATGTTTTGAAGCTGAGAGTGCAAACCCATAATCCAGGCTATTGAAGAGGATTCATAGACTGTTCAGAGTGCTTCCCAGATTTCCAATGTGGATTCGTATCCGACGATTTCTCCCATTTTATCTTCATTGAGAGATGAGTAAAACCAGCTAGTGCGATTGCACTTCTACCAATAAGAGAAATGAGGATTGAGTTGAGTTTGTTGAGGGTCGAGGTATTTTGGTGGATGGGGATATGTACCGTCAATGAAGCTTTCAAGGCCATAGCCCATGATGAGGTTGAGAAGTTGATTCTTCCAGAGAAGGTAGTTCGAATCATTTAGCTTTATAGTGAGGGATTGAGACATATGAGGGAAGTTTGCTACAGGGGATTTTGGAGATGAGAGAGTGGAGAAGGGATTAATCAGTACCTGATTTTGAAAAGAATGATGGTTGGGAAAACCGGCATAGTGAGGGTGAAGGGGTGGTGGTGGAGGGCCATATTGCAGAGGGTAGAATGGATTTCGAGCAGGGGAGGGGCACGCTGAGTAGCAGGTGGGGTAAACGACGGAGAAGATATAGATATGGTGGTCGGAGGTAGAACAGTTGAGTGGATACCTGGGTTTGATGTCACTGGTAAGGTGGAGTTTTCTTCAGATGTTCCCGAGCTCGACGCCATAAAGAAGGGTGAGATATATAAAATACCTTCTTTTTTTTCTTTTTTCTTTTGTCTACTTGACAAAATCCTTCTTTTGAGCAACAAAAAACAACTCTTAAAACAACTCCATTTTTTTTCTTTTTTTGTGATATTTTTTTTCATACATTAAAACCAATATTTCTTCCATAATTAGCACAAAATTGATATGCATCATCAATGGAATCAAACTTCATCCCAACTATCGGCTCAAATTGAGTATTGATAGTAGGCTCAACATTTTTTTCCAAATGAACTTTATCCGATTGAGTATTAATTGTTCGTATCTTTCTCATCTTCTTTATGACTTCAAAAAATAACGTTAAAATCACAACAACCTCAACATAAATTCATTACAAATAAAAATAAAATTAAAAAAAAAATTACAATATATATGGGGGAAACCAGTATAAAAAATCCATTTTTGCTGTCTCTTATTTAAAAATAAAATAATGAAAATAAAGATGGAGAATGAAACCTAATTAAACTCATGAGGCGATAGACTTGGGCGGGTCGATGATGGCAATGGGCTGAAGAGGAAAAGATATGGCCACCAGAGACAAACCGACAAGAAGCAGATAAAAAAACGAATGGATGAAAAATGCTTGAGAAATTCAGTGACAAGAAGATGAAGGAAAACTGATGAAATGCTTTGCCCATCAGTTCAATAAATGAGAAACGCAGTAAAAAAATTAAAATAAAAAAAAAAGCCATTGTATAATAAGATTCTATTAAATGAGTTGATCTATTTAATTATTATTATTATACCTAAAACCAAAAGTTGGAGTATAATAAGATTCTATTAAATGAGTTGATTTATTATTATTATTATTATTGTATAAGATTCTATCCTTAATGGTTGTCAAGAATGCTTGAATTGTGGGCATTTATAAAATGAACTGCAAATTTGCAATTGTATGAAAAATTAGACCTACATGAGAGGTCATATTGTGTTGGGGATGGGCATGGGGAGAGGATTGGCTCCATTAATGGACTTCTTGTTAAGACTTGTAAGTTCTTCAGATTGAGAAAGTTCATAAAATAAGTAAATCCAAACTAAGGTAAATCTGAACTTGTTTATAAATTAGTTTAATAATTATATTTTTTCTGTTATAATTTTTGTAACAAACTTTGGCATGTTGCCCTTCGTACATGTGTATATAATTGTTACCAATCTAGTCATCTAAATATGCACACCACTCCATTATTACGTAAATAGTCAACAGATAAGTATTTTTTAAAGGTATAAGAACTAAAACACAGACATTTTAGAAAGTTTGCGGACCAAAATAAAATA
Source organism: Benincasa hispida (assembly GCF_027475165.1). Lineage (NCBI taxonomy): Eukaryota > Viridiplantae > Streptophyta > Magnoliopsida > Cucurbitales > Cucurbitaceae > Benincasa > Benincasa hispida. The sequence continues at coordinate 43,474,900 of NC_143482.1, read as the reverse complement.
AATTACAAAGTCTAGGGACCAAAATAGAATTTAACCTTTTTGATTTCTTAATCAACCAACGTAAACTCGTTCTTACCATTATTTTTCCACATCTCAAAAATTTGAATATTCTTATATCATTCCATTTTCCTTTTCAATTTTTCTAAAGTATTTTTCTTACAAAAAAAATTAATTAAAAAATACTCGAAATATTTTTAAAATATAGCAAAATATCACAGTCTATCCATAATAGATCACGATAGATGACTGAACGATGGACCTAGTGATATCTATTATGATATTGTAATTTTGATATATTTATAAATAAGTTGACTCATTTTTCTTTATTTGAAAATCTAACTATTTTAATTTCACTAAACCATTTAATGTTTTTTTTGTATAAATATATTTTTCATTTTTTAAATACAAGTTAGCCATGTTAGTAATACATTGTTGCAAAAATATGTTTTATTTATTTATTTTTGGTGAAGTAGGTATTAATGAAAACAAATGAGAATAAGAGTTTATTGTATAAAGTGAATTGGTAATAAGACCAATTATAACGATCAATTTTATGAAAAGAAAACAAATTAATTTCGAAAACTTAAATAAGAGAGAATTTTGACAGAAAAAATGTACAGCAGCCAACCTACTCAACTACATTAATTTATTATATATACCTACTCGCTCTCGGATTTGGTTATTGATGTAATAATCTACATCTTTACCTTTATTTTTCAGCTTCTCAATAATATAAATATGTTTCTATTATTCAATAGATTAAAATATTTTATCATTTAAAATGAAATTTTCTTATTTTTCCTGAGAGTATTTTTCTTTTTTCTATTTTTTTTATTACACGTTAACCATACTTGTAATATATTGTTGCCAAAAACAGGGTTTATTAGAATAATAGGGTAGTTTTAAAAACTATTTAGGAAAAATAGATACTTTTGAAATAAATTAGGAAAAAGGTGTACGTATCTCTTACCTCAAAATTTGTGCCTGTTGAGAAAAACTAACAGAAGTTTGTGAATAATGGAGTTTAATTCTTTTTTGCTTTTTTGTTTTTTTTCATATACAAATATGTTGCAGCTAAATTGGTAGCATCACGTTTTTCTTCCTACCTCACTAGGGTTCGAAACCAATGCCCTGTGGTTCTTTTTTCTCTTTTTAAATGGTCAATCTTATATATATGAATTATTTATTTAATTTTATAATAATTTAGTAGGGTAGGTAGTTAAATTATAATAAGAAGTTATAATTAATATTACTAAAAAAAAAGGTATATCAAGTTTTAGAACTTTTTATAATAAAAAAAAATTGTTAAAGTGAATTTAACTCCGCGCTAATTGATACATCTTTTATCCTAAGAGATTCAGTTGCCCATCATCTTTTTTTAGTATACCCGATAATTATCTTTATACATTGAATAACTATATCCTAATATGTTAGAGTGATTGACGCTACTTGATTTTAAAAATTACATTTTCTTTTTGTTCCTATACAAATTAGGATATAATTTTAAAATTAAGATTTTATTAATAACATCAAACAGCACACATGAAAGTAAATTTAAAATAATTAATATATTTCAAACTAAATAATTATAAAATAGTTTTTTTAGACAAATTTGTGGTTAACAAAAATTGCTAAGATACAGTGACATGATTCACAATTAGAAGAATTGTATTTTCAATATTCATTAAAAGATTCATAAACATGTGCATTGCAATTTCTTACTAGTCTTTTAAAAGGATTTTAATTTCTTACTTTCTATTTATCAAACATGGTATATTAATTGCAATTAATTAGTTTATTTGAACATTATATTAATTTAGGTTATACTGTTAAATTTAAAGTGCTTGATATTATGTATTGAAAAATTATGGTTAAAAATTACATTTAGTTCCTAAACTTTCATAGAATTAACAATTTAGTTCACAAACTTTGGTTTGTAAAATTTAGTCTATGTATTTTAATTTTATAACAATTTAATTCTTAAACTTTACTATGTAGCAATCTAGTCCTTATAATTTAGAATTTCTAAAGATTTAATCCTTATAATTATTTTAAATTTATTAACATACATTAACACTAAAGGACCGTTTGGTTGGAGAGAAAAGATGGTGGGAATGGGTTTACAAAGCCCATGTTTGGTTGGTAGGATTTGTTTATTTATTTGGAAAATGCAATTCCTAGGTATCCTTTACCAACACAAATGAAGGAATTGCATACTCTTTGAAAGTGTGGGTTTTCATTTCTTCTTCCGCTTCCTACTACGATTTTTCTTCCTTCCAGCCGTGAAATCGTATAGCATTTTGTTACTCAGCGATCGTGTAGCAAAGCTAAGCGATCGTATAGCATTTGATAGGCAATTGTATAACATTGGGTAGGCGATCGTATAACATTTTATTACTCAGCGATCATGTAGCCGAGCTCAGTGATCGTGTAGCATTTGGTAAGCTATCGTATAGCATTGGGTAGGCGATCATATAGCATTGGGTAGGTGATTGTATAACATTTTGTTACTCAGCGATCGTGTAGCCGAGCTCAGATCTTGTAGCATTTGGTAGGCGATCGTATAACATTTTGTTACTCACCGATCGCGTAGCCAAGCTCAGCGATCGTGTAGCATTTGGTAAGTGATTGTATAGCATTTGGTAGGCGATTGTATAGCATTTTGTTACTGAGCGATCGTTTAGATAATTTAAGCGATTTTATAGTATTTTGTAAACGATCGTTTGGACTTGTTTTCACAATCTCAAATTTTTTAATTCTCACATACTATTCCTAGACATTGTTTTCTCATGCACACCAAACATAGTCATCCTTGATTCCCAGTAATTTTATTCCTAGACATATAATTCCCTGACATCCTTAATTCCTGAACATTGAGAAAACCTCAATCCAAATGGTCCCTAAAGATTAAAAAAATGAGTATTTAGTGAAAAATCGAGTTCAAAAAATATAAATCTTGAAATCTAGGGATCAAATTGAAATAAAACTCAAATGTCAATAGTAAATTTGTAACATTTTGAAACCTAGAGACTAAATTGAAACCAAACTCAAAACTTAATGACTATATATATAATATTTTGAAATTAATAGACTAAATTAAAACTAGACCCAAGGCTTAAGTAGCAAAAAGATATTTTTCTCGTACAAACTTCTACAATTATAGAATAAAACTATAATGTTCTTATTCATAACTAGAAAAATAAAAACAATTACATGAAAAACCATTCAAAATTCAAATTTTTTTTTTTAAAAAAATAATTCTAAATCAAAATTTAAAATTTTAACATAAATAAATTTAGTTTGAACATAAAAAAACAACTAAAGAAACATAAATAATTTAAAAAGAAAAAAGAAAAAAGAAGGAGAAGAAATAAAAATAGGTTGGGAATTATTTTTAAGAAAAAGATAGGTTAGGAATAATTTAAAGAAAGATAAGTTGGGAATTAAAAAAATAAAAATTAATTAATTAATTTTTTTTAAGGGGAAAAAAACCAGAAGTGCACACCCCTTAATGGCGAGAAATATTGTTGTTTTGGGAGTTCGAGGCTAGAAATCGAGGGTTGAGGATTCGACTAGTGTAGAGGTCGAACGTTGAGAACTTGACAAATAAAGAAAAATTTGGAATAGGGTTGTCGAGGGTTAAGTTTCGACATACATAAGTCGAAATTTCAACCCTCGACAAGAAAAAGGAAATCTTGCTAGTTTTGACATACATAAGTCGAAACTTCAACCCTCGACAAGGAAGATAAGTGGGTGAAGCAGATTGTAAGAGAGAGCGAGATTGAGAGCAAGATTGTAGGAGAGAGCGAGATTGAGAGAGCGAGATTGTAGGATGGGACAATCTCTAACGTCTATGGAATGTATGCGTCTCGCTCTCTCCTACACTCTCGCTCTCTCTCATAATCTCGCTCTCTCCTACAATCTCACTCTCAATCTCGCTCTCTCTTACAATCTCGCTCTCTCTTACAATTCAAAATTTTGTTATTGTTGTTATTTTTTCATTAATGATTACTAGCTTTTTTTCTCATTGGTCATGTGTATATATATATATATGTGGAAAGTAAATAAATTTATTGTATATTCAATTTTTTTTACTATAAAATTGTACATTATTCTTTTAATTAAGTTGTTTATTATTCTTCTAATTAACTTGTACATTATTCTTTTAATTGAGTTGTACATTATTTTTTAATTAAGTTCAAACATGTATCTATACTGGCTAACTACATGTGTGGCTGTCCTAGTCACACAAAATTTGCCTCTCCACCTAAATTTTTAAATTGATAATTTAGAATTTAAATTAACTAGATTAGTGATATAAAAATTAAATTGAATTAAAACAACATACCGAGAACTGTAGGCTCATCCAACTAACTGAGAGTTATTAACATGTTGTAGGTTAGCTATCTCTCGAACCTCAGGTCTTTTTGCTTTGCATTGTTGTCTATACAACCATGCCAAGCATGCTCCACCCCACGAATACCGCCCCGCATCATGGAGGTTAGCTAACGGTGGCAGGAACATCAAATGAACAAAATGACTTGATTTATCTGAAAACAGACTTCCACCCATCATTTGTAGTATATATGCTCACACATATCTTATGACGGTTTCCTCATCTGCATCATCTGTGAGCTCACGAAATTGTATTCCTTACCATATTAAACTTAACCTCGATCTTTTAATCTTGTCGGTAGGTGGGGTCGCACCGAGGTACAGTTGACAAACTTCTAACTACTCATCGTACATCACTCTGGTGACTGGCTCACCGTCAACAGGTAACCCCAACAACACTTCTATGTCTTGTAGAGTGATAGTGCACTCTCCAACAGACATATGGAATATATGCATCTCAGGCCTCCATCTCTCGACCAAGGTTGTGATCAGATGGCAGTCCAACTGAATAAATCCTAATCTGGCAACCCCATAGAATCCAGATGTGCGCAGTAGCGATAGTATTCGAGGGTGGCGGGATAGTGTGCTGGAGAACTGCCTCTCGATGCCTGCAAGATATTTCTCCAGTAGTACGATCTCGCCATACAATAGATGATCGATGAATGGACTGATCGTACAAAACATCGAGATCAACATATCCTGGGTTTAAAGCCATGATCTGAAAAAACAAATATATTTATTTCTCGATTAAAAAAATATTTGTTTCTTAATTAGAAGAATAATGTACAACTTAATTAAAAGAATAATGTACAACTTAATTAGAAGAATAATGTACCATTTAATTAAAAGAATAATGTACAACTTAATTAGAAGAATAATGCTTCAACCTAAATAGATATATTACACTAAACTTAATTGATTATTTTATACACATTTTTATTGTATTTATTTTTAATATTCTCTAATATAATATTTTGTGTTTCGGGTTATTTAGGAGCCGTACAAAATTATTATACATACTTTGCCTAATTTTTGTACGAATGGTCAAAACATATGGAGGACGATGAGTTCTCTCATATGTTTTCACATTGGTGAGTGACATCTTCCTGAGAGGGTGAAGAGACAATTCGGTTTTCAGCAGAATGTCCCATCGCCTTGTAATACTGAACCCGTACTACATGATATTGACCTAAGGACTGGAGATTGATCTGAAAAAGTTGCACATTTGGTAGTGCGATGGTATTATCATGCAAGGTTTATTGCAGTGGGATTTTCTCTCGAACAGTTTGACATATGTGTCACTCTAGAATATATTTATTAGTATAATAATATCACAAGGCGCTATGTCACTCGTTCGGGAGCAGCTGTGGGTCATCTGGTAAATGAATATTATCTAATTATTTTTAATTTAAATGTATTTTAAATGTTGTCTAGTTGTTTTATAATTCATAGAGATCGAACAACCATAGACTCTGTGAGGTTGCGAATGATCCGAACCAGGTTCTTGCTATATGTAGTGACAACCAAAGCTATATGGGGAAAATTCATTATATGTACGATATACCTATTGTTCCTCCACCAGCTCCTAGACGTAGAGGACCTGTTCAGGAAGAGGATGAGTTTGATGAGGTTGACATAAAGTGGAAGAGTTGCCTCCTATGATGCAGACGCAGAGTCAAACTGATTATGTTAATCCGATGATGATGATGCCAGCATTTGGTTCAAGACATTATGACTCAGAGGCTGGTTCTTTGTCTTCATACGTGCATGGACATGGTTGGGGTCGTGGAGAGCATAATGAATATTTATATTATGAAGCGCCTGCAGAGGTACCAGAGCAACATCAAGAAGAACCCGAACAACCTCAAGTTCGAAGTCGACGACGACAACCAGCTCGAAATCGACGATGTCCACCTTGTGGGACACATTGATTTTTGTAATTATTTTTATATAAATGAGATATTTAATTTACATTTTTTTTATTTTTATGAGATATTATTTTTTTAATTTATTCTTTTTATATATTATGAATAGTAATTATTTTGATATAGAAGCTTTTAAATGTCACTGACATAAATAATAACATTAGATAGTCTAAATCTAAAAAGTTAGGTAAAAAAACTTCAATATTCAAATTTACATATTTTAGATAATAATTTGGGGACATAATAATTCAAATCAACACTCAAAACCTTCACATGCAAGTCTATAAATAAGACTGTATTATTGATATAAAGAACAAAAATTTTAATCACAGTAGTGAGTTCAAGAGTTTAAAAGATTTTACAATAATGATCTTGGATTTCTTTTGTACATTTGGTACCAAGATTTTGATGGAGTTTTTTTTCTTTTTTTTTAAAAAAAAATTATAAATAATAAAAAAATATTTTTAGAAATTGTTTTTATAAAATGAAAAATTAAAAAAAGAAAAAGAAAAAAAGAAGAAAGAAAGAAAGAAAGAAGAAGGTGAAATGTGTAATAATTAAAAAAAGAAAAAAAAGGGAAATTTATACGGATATCTCGCTCTCGCTCTCAAAATCTCGTTCTCTCAAATCTCGTTCTCTCTCAAAATCTCGCTCTCTCAAATCTCGCTCTCTTTCAAAATCTTGCCCTCTCAAATCTCGCTCTCTTTCAAAATCTCGCTCTCTCTCTTACTCTTCCCTCTTTCGTTCTCTCCCAATACAAAATTATTTTTAACACATCAAATAATTATGAGTGTTAGGAAGGTCTCCGGAATGAAGAAGGTCTTTCGTTCTCTTCACATCAAATAATTATGAGGAAGGTCTCTGGAATGATAATTAAACAGACTCAATAATAATGTTAGGACAAGGTCGAGGGTTCAAAATTCGACGTGCAAACGTGGAAAGGTCGAGGTGTCAAAATTCGACCTATCTTCAAAATTCGACCTCGACCTAGATAGGTTGAATTTTGAACCCTTGACTTATTTAAAAAAAAAAATAATATTTTTACAAATAGTTTGAAAACAACAATATTTTCCTAAATAGTTTCTAAAAGGACAATATCCTTTTAATTTTTCCACTAATAAAGGAGAAAAACAAAATCACGTGTTTAAAAAAAAAATGATATCCTTATTGCTAAGAACAAAAGGACCAAGGAACGAGGACGAGCCTAAATTTTTTCTTAGGGACAATAAATCTTAAAACTTTTGTTGTTTAAAACTGTTGACAAATCTCACATCTTTCGTTTCATTATCTGATAATAACAAACCTTAAAATGAAAATTTTTAATATTAGAAATTAAAAGTCTTCCTTCTTATCTAAAAAAAAGATATTTTGGAATTATTTGGGACAAATATTATTCTAAAATTATAATAACCCATAAATACTATTTTAAAATCCTCAATTAACTATAATCAACGTTATTTCAAAATCTTCATTTATTATTTTACCTTCATTATTTTTTACTCTCTCAAATACAAACAATAATAACTTAAGACTATAATAACTAATTTCTTATCCCAAACGCCTAGTCAAAATTTCAAAAATACCAGAAAAATAACATAAGAAAAGAAAATTAAATTAAGAACGTACAAAACTACAGGTGCAAACAAAAAGAAAAAGAATTTTCAAATTTTCTAAATGAAATCCAAAAGCATCATGACAGAGTATATCAGCAACCAATGAATAAATAACAAATATAGTTTCAATTACAATATCGCTCTAACTTAATTAAAATCTATATTTTTTATCGAGAGATCAAAATATTTAAATTTCTATCACATTCATAACATTAATTAGGAAGAAAAAAGCTAGCTTTGCATGATAAGAACAAGCATGTTGAAACATGTGGATGAGATTTGTTGGTGTGACGTGGCTTCATCTGTAGCCATTTGTTAAATCTACTGGTCCATGGACCATTGTTCCCTTTTATATCGGAATGTTGTCTACTTCTTTCCTGTCTCATTCGCCGGTGGTTTGGTTTAGGACACATCAATTAATTTCTTCCCTTCCCATATTTTGATGTTTATTTAATTTAGTCATTGTAATTTCAAATATATAAATTATTTTTAAAAAAATTTAAATTTAATCTTACAAACTTATTTTTTATCAAAATTAACTACAATAAGTATAAGGACCAAAATTAAATACTTAAAAAAATGTAAGAATTCAAATCAAATAAACTCTAAAGAATGTTTTAACTTTTTTTTTCATAATTATTTGAGTCTCAACTTAGGTGGAAAAGTTAAAAGAATGCTACCTTCGAATAAATGTCATTTGTCACTATTTGATTGTATTAATATTGTGTTTTTTTTAATCAATAATTATGAATGACGGTGCATCTTAATCAACTAGATCTTTGTTTGTTTTTTTAATTAAACTCTTAGGGATGAGGTGGTTCAAACGTATAGTTAAACTTTTAATCATGGATATATATATTAATTAGTTGAATTATGTTCAAATACGGTTGTTATGGTTCCAAAGTTAGTTTTAGAATATATCGATTAATTGTTATGTGCCTTATCTATAAATTTAAATTAAACATGCTAATGATCTAAAATTCAATTAACTTTAATTATAATATAAATAAATAAATAATAATGTTGTTTTCAAATTAAGAAATATAAGTCAACTTATTTACAAATATAGCAAAATTTTACTATCTATCAGTGATAAATCGCGATAGACTACGATTGATCTATCATTATAATTGTGATTGATGTTTATCGCAGTCGATCATTGATAGATAGTGATATTTTTTTATATTTAAAAATATTTTCGATACTTTTATCAAAATAATGACCCAAAATAAAAAGTATTAAAAATTTTTTATTAAAAGGAGAGGAACCCCACAAACTTGGAACACTATGCAGTGTCGTGGCCAAGGGTATAAAAGATTCATCGGAATAAAATATTCCCATCCCATGTTGTTTAGTTAAGAAAAAACACGTGAAAAAAAAATAGTTTATTTATACTTTCAATTTTTTTTTTTTTTTTTTAATTTTAGAACTATACCTTGAATTTTAGAGTTTTATCAATTAAATAAAACAATAATTATTAGATCAATTAAAATTCTAACTTTTGTCCATTTAAACTATTTTTCGAAACTTATTTTGAGACCGTAAATTTTTAAAATTAAATATTTGAAAAGTTTAACCAAACCATTACAAGAAATATCGCTTTTAGTAATGAAATGAAAACGTTGTTAATAACCATAAATTCATTGTAAAAAATCTTCAACAACGTAAATATTGGCGTCACATGAAACGTCATTAAAGCCCCATCGATGAATACCTTTTGTGACCTTTTTTAAGAAACGTTGCAATTTGCGATTAAAACCATTTTCGCCGCAAGAATTGTTTGCTACGAAAATCTATTTAGATGCAAAAGCTTGCTTTTGTTTAAAAAAAAGTATTCCTTTAATTTCTAACAATGACGTTTCATGCATCTTCCCTATCTTTTGTATCAAATCTAATAAACATTTTACATGTAGAAATAGTCCAATAAAATAAGATAAGATCAAATATATTTATAGAAAGGTTTTAAATTAATATATATACATGCAACAACTTTTTTTTGTAAGTTTTGAAATTACAAAATAAGTGAACTAACATCATGCTTAAGCTATAATGTCTTTAAAAAACAAAAGAAACATTACTAAATGTTCTACCTACAAAGATGGAAGAACACAATTAACAATCCTTCATTCTTGTGTCATCAACAAGGCCAGTTTTAATCCTGTATATAACATACACTACAAGAAATTTTGTCTTTCCCAACAAATTTTCTCCCGACGATTTTTTAGAAATTAGAAAAAAAACATCCTTCCCGACACCATTTTAAATATTGTTAGGAGAAGATGGTTTTTCCAAAGTCGTTTGGTTAGGGCTTGGAAAAAAATTGGGAGGAAAAAGTTTTACAGTGGCCTATCCCGACAGTATGTTAAAAAATGTCCGAAAATGAGGCTTCTCCCAATGGTTTTTAATATACCATCAGGAGAAATTAAGTTGGTTCTTTTAAAACTAAAAAATAAAAAACTTCTTCCCTCCCTTGAACCCCCGTATTTTCCTCCATCCCCCTTCTATTCCCTCTCCCAAACCCTCTCCTCCACCATCTAATGTTGCTCCCCAACCCCCAATCCTCCCCTTTTAGATCCTTAGCCCCACTTCCCAACCTCCACAACCCCAACATCCCACCCTCCCCCCTCTACTTTTCCTATTTTTCTTTTACCATCATTTGCTCTATTCGATTTTTTCGTCTGTTAAGTAAAGGTACATTGGGGGATTCAAGGAGATGGAGAGGGGGAGGGGAGGGAAGGAAATATATGAAAGGGGGAGGGGTGGGTGATAGAGACAACAATCCCCTAACTATCTCCACAATGGTATGATATTGTCCATTTTAGGCATAACCCTCATGGCTTTACTTTTGGTTTCACCCCAAAAAACTTCATACCAATGAAGATAGTTGTCCATCCTTATAAACCCATGATCATCCTCTTATAATACTAATGTCGGACTTTGGTCGTATTCTCAACAATCTTTTCCTCGAACAAAGGACCACCAAGCCTCCTCTTAACCAGTCATCCATCCATCTAACTCTTATCTAGGCTAGCTCCTCTTCACCCGAGTACACCGTCTATCTAATAGTTCAATCACGGATCACGCCATGACTACTTCCAAGGCTCCACTATAGGTCTTTGTTCAACACTTAAGGATTCTACCGATATGGCTAAGTTAGGGGCATGACTCTAATACCACTTGATAGGGATGACAACCCTATAACTATCTCCTTTATGGTATGATATTGTCCACTTTGAGCATAACCCTCATGGTTTTGCTTTTGGTTTCACCCTAAAGGGCCTCATACCAATGGAGATCGTTGTCCTCCTTTATAAACCCATGATCATTCCCTTATCTAACCAATGTGGTAAAGGTTGATGTCCTAAATCTCATGAGACTTGTAGTTTGTAATAGTAATGTACAAATGATTTATTTATTTAATAATCCGAGGTATTTTATTTGACATTTAGTAGCATTAACCCAAAAAACCCAAGGTTATCTTATGTAGCTTAACCATGTATGTAGAGACATAGAGGTGGATCATGCTTAAGTGATAACCTAAATGGTCTATAGTAGATAGATAAGGTTGGGTACCTTATCTTGGTGACACTATGAATACGGTCTGCTTTGTAGATGTTACAATTGTTGTAAAGTGCTACAAATGATATGATCTTAATAATTCATGTAGAGACATGTGAGCGGGGATGTTCTATACAAAGAGGTTTATATAAGACCGGACCACGAAATGAATAGTTTCATTATATAACGCCGTTAATAATAGAGACTTATATTTCACGAGGATGACCATAGGTGACATGACTCGAATCCTGAGTGAGTTGTGAACTCCTGCCTATGTAGGTGGTCCTTTGTTTTGTATAGGTGAGAATGACCAGATCGCTATTGTATGGGTGAGAATGGCCAGATCGCTAACTCAATAAGCCTACCATTTTGGAGATTCGCCTGATTGGAGAGCTGAGAATATAGTTACACAAGATGAAATTCACTCTTTCCTTGAAGTAGGGGCATGTAGGTAAATTGCTCCCTTAATAGTTGATTCTGGAACTTGAATAATGTGACGCCACATCCTCTCTTAGCCCGAGAGGGGTTTGGTCATAGTTGGACTATGACTTATTGTTCATTAGAGGGATTAGTAGTACTTAAGAAGTTAGATGTAACTACATGGGCACAACGATAATTTCGGCCCAACTGTACTTACGAGCAATTTATGAAAGGTTATTGCACTGTTGACTGGTTATATTCAATGGATACAGAAATATATATGTAGTGAGAAGAGTGCAACTGTCAGTCTTTAGTAGAGTGATTGGCAGTTAATGGATGTTGAGTAATTTAATTAAAGAAGTTTAATTAATTATTCAAGTATCAGCTTCAATCTATAGGTCCATAAGGTCCCCTTTGTAGTTCAACTGGGATTATTGAGAATTAATTTTGGATTAATTTGAATTGTTCAAATTCATAGAGGGAATTAATTATATATGATATAATAATTTAAATTAATTATATTATACTATATATTTTATAACATAAACTTTAATTTGAGAGGATATAAATATTTGAATATAATTCAAATATTAATTATATGAATTGGATTTATATATTTAATATAAATTTGATTTGTATATTGAAAGAATTCAAACTATAGATTATATTATATTTGATATAATATAAATTATAGGTTATATGTTATATTAGATATAACATATAGTATAATATATGTTATATATTAAGGTGGTTAATGTATAATTATATATATTAAATAAATTAATTTTTTAACTTATTTTTATTTCAAAATTATTTGAATTTTAAATGGAGGGAGTTATTTTCAACTCTCTCCCTATTTCTCTCAATATTGTACATGAGGTGGTTTTACAGGGGATGTTCTTATTCTTCCCCACAGTTTTTTTTTCTTTCTTTTTTTAAACATAGAATGTCTGTGTGTGAAAGAGAATAGATCTGCCCTGCAAATTTGTCTCTTCTCCTTTCAGCCAAATTATTATCTTTTTTCTCTTCCAAAAACCAGAGAAGCCCATAATCTCTCTGTAATTCTACCCCTAAGGAAATACAAGAGGCTCACTTATGGTGGTGGTCATTTTGGTTTTTTCGTTCGTGAACGCTCGTGAAGAATTGGTTCTTCAAGGGTAAGTTACTTCTAACCTAATTTTCTCCTTTAGATGCATGCTATAGATTCTGTAGAATGCATAATTGTTATTCTCTGTAATTTTGTTTTCTGTAAAATTGGGAATTGAGAACAATCTCCACTTCTCCTATGAACCTCACAGTCCTTCATGTGGGACTTTGGTCGTATTCCCAATAGAGGAAAAGCAAAAGGGGGAGGAGGAGGTTTGGGGAGGAGGGGGTTTGAGGGAGGGAAAAGAAGAGGATGGGGGAAATTAGGGGGAAATTCGGGTAAGAAGTTTTAAAAAAATAAGCTTATTTCTCCCGACGGTATATTAAAAACCGTTATGAGAAGCCTGTTTTCCTTATGCTTTTTAACATACCGTCGGGATAGGCCAAAAAAAAAAAATTCCTCCCAATTTTTTTCCGACGCCTAACCAAATGGCTTTCAAAAAACCATCTTCTCTAGACGATACTCAAAATGGTGTTGGAAAATGTACTATTTTTCGATAGTTTTTTAAGCGTCAGGAGAAAATTTGTTGGGAAAGACAAATTTTCAACAAATTTTCTTGTAGTGATACTATTATTCAAAGGAAAAAAAAGGACACTCTCTCCCTTCTTCTCTTCCTCTCCCTCTTCAACCCTCTTCCGAAGAAGTCAGCGTCGCTAACATCTCTCTTTGTGTCGCTTGATACAGCTACCATACCATCACAACCTCCACCTCAACTTGAAAAATAAAATCCACCTTCTCCCCATTTTTCTTTTTATTAAGATTAAAGGTGTTGGTCAAAGCGAATATAACTCAGTTGACATATAATATATGTTAGCGATCAAGAAATTAGTGATTTAAATCCTACATCGTATTTTAAAAAGGTGTGTTGTTTATAGAAAGACTGAAATTAGGCATTTTCTAAACATTAAGGATTTGATTATCTATTTATAAAAACTTATGAATTACATTGACAACCTCTAAACTTGAGAGACCGAAAAGACAATTTATCTAAAAAATAAAATTAAAAATGTTAATGAATTAAAAATAAAAAATGGAGATTTTGGCAAAAGATTAATATTTATTTAATTTAAAAATCTACATAAATAAATACAAATTACTAAAGAAATACAAAACTTATCTACAATTTTTTTGAAACCCTTAAATTCGGTATACGATGTGACCATAGTATTAATTTTTTATCGACATGTTTGATATTTCCATCAATATTTTCACGTTTTTATGCGTTATACATCGACATGAGGGGCGAATTGATATTTCAATTATATCATGGAAGAATCCACGAAACATACAAAATAATCAATAAAATGCCGCTGATATAAATATAATATAAATAATAGACATGCTAACTTGCTTAAAAAAATATAAAATATTTATTTATTAATTTAAATTTATTTTAAAATTTTTTATAATAATATCCATCGACAATTTATCGATATTTTTATGACATTTCTATAAAATTAAAAAATCCGGCGTCGTCCATTTGACATCTTAGACCTTGAATGTGACACACATGAAGTAGAAGAAAAGATGAAACATCCTTGCAGCCACAAAGATTCATGCCTAACCTACGTGTTCAATTGTCTCTTCACTCTTCATGTTTTGTTTTGTTTTGTCTTGTCTTGTCTTTTTGTCTTTCATGTAGTCAATATGTTGGTATGATAGTAAACAAACCATTCGAGATCGATAATAAAAATTAATTGTTAATCTTTTATAAATACATAGTACTTAGTTCATAAAAACAACTGAATTATTATATTAAAAATTTTTATACTTTTTTTATTTTTAAAAGAATAATCGATTTTACTGTTTTATCAATGTATCAAATGTATTGAAATCTCAACCTGAACATCAATATTTAATTTGACTTGGAGTAAACAATTTTTTTTTTTTTTTTTTTTTAACAATGAAAGTGGTATGTATATACGCACATGTATAGTAGAGGTATATATTTTAATTGTTTAATTATATATGTCTATAAAAATTATTGGGGTAGGCAATAAAAATGCATTATTTATATTATACATATGACATTAAATTTCTATTGACATGTCAATACGTCTATCAATATTTCTACATTTTCATGGATGTGACATTAACATGATCTACAGTGAATCTATATTTTCATTAGATCGTAAAAGATCCATAAGACATAAAAAAATAATAAATAAAAAAATATCACAAATGTAAATATAACATAAATATCAAACAACCGAGAATGATCAAACGTCACATTTGTAATTGATTTATTTTTATTAGAAAAAGAATCACTATGATGATGATAAAGTCAAATAGTACACATTCACAAAAGCTCTTTTTCCCTACTACACGATCGCCCACAAACTCCTACACGATCGCTTAGCTATTACAATTAGACGATCACCTTCTAAAAACCTATACGATCGCCTACTTTTTACTATACGATCGTATACCAAATGCTACATGATCGCTAAGCTTTACTACACGATCGCATAGTGGAAGTACACGATGAGTGGCACACTACGATGGCCTCTCGAGAGCTCTCTTTCCTCACTACATGATCGCCCACAAACTCCTACACGATCGCTTACCTATTACAAATAGACGATGGCCTTCTCAAAACCTATACGATTGCATACCTTTTACTATACGATTGTATACCAAATGCTACACGATCGCTAAGTTTTACTACACGATCGCATAGTGGAAGTACACGATGAGCAGCACGCTGCGATGGCCTCTCGAGAGCTCTCTTTCTTCACTACACGATCGCCCACAAACTCCTACATGATCACTTACCTATTACAAATAGACGATGACCTTCTCAAAACCTATACGGTCGCATACCTTTTACTATACGATCGTATACCAAATGCTACACGATTGCTAAGCTTTACTACACAATCGCATAGTGGAAGTACACGATGAGCGGCACGCTGTGATGGCCTCTCGAGAGCTCTCTTTCCTCACTACACGATCATCCACAAACTCCTACACAATCGCTTAGTGATGATCGGAAATTGGACGTCAAATATTCGACAACTAAAATCCCTTGGACGCAATATGCGATGCATGTTCTTAAGATATGTGTTGATAGTCATACACTGATGGTCATGCGTTGGAATGAATATGCGTTGACAAATGTATGCGATGACTATGTATCCTGTCACAAGTTTTCTTGTGCTCACGCCAAGTATAACGCGAACGAAAGTTTCTTGGGTGATTTGAGATCGAACACGGGGACTTGCAGTACAATGAATGCGGTAATATGCATGCGGTGGTTTAAATAAAAGAATGGAAGGGAGGTTACTAAGTTAACCCTACTCCTACTCCTATCTAACAGATAACGCAATGAGAATATGCATAAGAGGTAGAGACACGACAACTCTTGACACGAAACAAGTGAATGGAAAAATAGATAAAATGCGGAGATGATTTCATTGCAACCCTTAAAAGTGACCGCAAGGGAAACCTTGTCAACGTAAGCCATGCGATCATGCAACACACATACAATAATAAACCACCTCTGGGTACGAATGCTATGGCTTCTAATGCTAGAACGCATGGGATATATGCGATAAGTCTATAGGACCTACACATAAGCCTCTATTCTTATTTATGCGATGACAAAGTGACACACACACAAATAAGGCCACCACATAATATCATACATATTCCTAGAGTGCATGCGATGCAGGTTAGCAAACGGAGCTTATCTCTAAGTTCCCGTTCTTGCCTATACGTTCTAATCCGCTCTTTCGACTCTTAGATTTGGGTTTTAGACTACTCTCTCAAGTATGCCTAAATGATGAATGATGCGCTCATAGGACAAGGTAACCGCATGAACTTGGCTGACCTAAGATTATTCCTATCTCTAGTGAACAATACATACATTGCTTAATGCGACCAACCACTTACCCTCCCGGGCAGTTGGTTGTTGCTAACTTTACTCATAGACAAGCATTGCGTTAGCCTATAAACAGGCATTGTTGCAACTTCACACTAAGTAAATAAGGTTTTCTCACATACTCACACAACGCACACCTCTCGGTGGTTTGCTACATGCTTCATATCACTAATCCACATGACTAATTCTGCGATACTCAAGCAATCTCACTAAGTAATGCAATGAATTTAAAGATGCTAAGTAAAAAAGATGGAAATGGAATCGAAAGAAATATAGAAATGTATTGAACACGAAATGTATTAATT
The DNA here is from genome assembly GCF_027475165.1 of Benincasa hispida. Taxonomy (NCBI): domain Eukaryota; kingdom Viridiplantae; phylum Streptophyta; class Magnoliopsida; order Cucurbitales; family Cucurbitaceae; genus Benincasa; species Benincasa hispida. The sequence goes on along the minus strand of NC_143482.1, from coordinate 43,457,654 downwards.
TCTTAATCACAAAATGTATTCAATACAATATAAGAAAAGAAAGGAAAATGAAATGACCGGCTGGGCGGATGTGCGTCAAGGCTGCTGGTGGTGCCATGGATGGGCGGTGGAGCTAACTCTCCTGAGATCTAGCTCCGATCAAAGGCTCCGGTCGTCACTCGGAATGGATAAAAGAGGTGAAGAACTTTCAAGCGTCTTCTTATGCATTTGTCTGGGTCACAGGAAAAATCCTGGGTTGTAGATGTAATACTCGGACTTGTTGGAATTCTGCTCATCGGCTTCTATTTATAAGGCTTGGATCCCCGAAAGCATTAATGAACTGTTCTGATTCTAACATTGGGCGTGTTTGTCCTTTTTTGAACCTCTGCCGCTAACGGCATGGTAGGTGAAATGTCAACATCATCTTTGATTTTCCCAAGGTAGATGCGTTCATTCCACCAACTTTGCGTTGATACCTTTATCATGCGTTATTGCGTAGCGTAATCATTCAGTGACCGCAATCACTAAATACCGCAACTCTACACGATGACCGCAATTGCTTGACGAGCGCAACTCTTATGCGATGGACGCATACGACTGATTACTGCAACATCCATGTGTTGATCGACTTTCGCCTTTGCGATGGAGAGTTTCTCCGCATGCGGTCATCTATGCGGTGGTCCGGTTTCCGCGGTTGCGTCCACTCCCTGCATTAGCTACAAAAATAGAACATTGAATGCATAATAACAGGTTAGCCGAGATTCATCATGCTGAACGAGCAAGCTCATTTTCTTGTGAATTCCTAGCATAATTGCCGCATATTCCGCTTAACAACCTTCATAATTCTAAGTAAAAGGCCTAAGATCATATGCATTTCTGCATGTCATCACTTAACTAAGAATTTGAATCTCTGCAATGCGTGTCAGAGTGATTTGAATCGTCGACCTCCTTTAAAACGAATCTAAATCTCTGCAGCGTGTCAGCGTTTCGTCCCATCCCACACTGCTTTCCCAACCCGTGGGTTGAGTTTTGAAAACTCGACCATTTAGCTTAGAACCCCACCGCCTCTTCTCATTTTTTCACATTGCTTTCTCATTTTCTCACACTGCTTTTGTTCCCACATTCTCCTCACTGCCTTCGTTCCTCACTACCTTTCAACCTTTAAGACCAACCTCTCATTTTCTCCTCACTGCCTTCGTTCTCTCATTCTCACTGCCTTCAGCAAATCTTCTTCTTCTCCCACATTCGTCCATTAAATTGTGAGGTTTATACCTTTTACTATACAAAATTTCATTTTTTTTAAAGAACTATACATTTTGTTCCTATTCTCATACTATTATATTTTTTTTATATAGTTTTTGTTGCTGTTTAGGAAACAAAGAACAAAAAAGGTAAGTTAAATTTGTGAGTTTACTATTTATTTATTACTAGTTTTATTATATTTAGTAGATCTATCATGTTGAATTCAATAATATTTACATATTGATGTTAGTAGTTCTTTCTCTATTAGTGTTAATCTTATGGTTGGGATGTTATACCAACATGTTAATCTTATTTGTATTTTGTTTGTTTTTGTTTGTATTTAAGTATAGTTTATTGTAAGAAATATACTTAAATAAACTATAGTTTAAAATAGTTGATTTTCTTATGATATTTGATTTTTCTAGTATTAACTTTGAAAATATAGTTTAAAATAGTTTGAAAAAGTTTAATTTAATTTAATTTTTTTATTTTGTATTAAATTTGAAAAAATAGTTTTAAAAAGTTTACCTCATTGTAATGTTTAAAAAGTTGATGTTTATAGCTTAAAAACTTTAATATTTTTAGTTTAATACAAAATTATTATGATTTTTTAAAATATATTTCTTATGATATTTGAAAAGTTTAATTTGTTGTTATGTTTAAAAATAGTTATAAAAAGTTTAATTTAATGTTATGTTTAAAAAGTTGATGTTCATAAAACTTAAAAAGTTGATGTTTATAAATTAAAAAGTTTAATATTTTTAGTTTAATACAAAATTATTGTGATTTTTTAATATAATTTTTATAAAAAGTATAATACAAAATTATTGTGATTTTTTTTAAAAAGTTTAATATTTTTAGTTTAATACAACGTTTAATATTTTTTACCTACAAACTTCTTATATTTCCTATATATATTTCTTATTGGGATTTTTATTGTAGTTTGTTTTTGTTTAAATTTGATAATCAGTAGAACAATTAGTAATGTATTTTTTTTTATTTATATAGAAAATGGCGGGCAAATGCTTGGGATTTTTGTTGTTTACTGGTAATATAATTGATGGTATTGATGGAGTTGACTATGATCAACCACCAGGTGGGAGTTTTAGCATAAATGTGAACAGTGGAATTGTATTTGAACAATTCATTGAAATGGTTGGGATGTCACTTAGTGTAGATATGGGAACAAATCAGATAGAAATAATATATAGACATCTTAACCTAGAACCATCAGGATCAATAAGGTTTATGTCATTCCCTATTTCGAATGCACAAGTATGAACTTGATGTTCTCAATCGCAATGCTACTGTCGAATTTAGTGCATTTGTATGTGATAGGGGTGGATATAAACTTGAATACATCATTTAGCCAGTTTGAAGATCCAAATGAATGTATTGATCCTGATCCGGAGTCAGTTACATCGCTATGTGATAATGAAGATATGGTGGCTAACAACTTGTTTAGAGACTTCAGAACTGAAATGGATGATGAATTTGAAGAGTTAGATTTCGATGGTCGTGAACATGAGTTACTTTCAGATACATTCAACTATTTGGATATGAATGTACTGGATAGCATTCGAGAACATGACCCAATTGTAGCCCCTGTAGACGTTGACATTACTCAATTGTATAAAGGGATGATTTGTCAAGACAAAGAAATGCTACAACATGCGGTCAAATGTTTTGCAATAAAATGTCACGCACCATATGAGGTTGTTGAATTGACATCGACGATTTGGACAATTCAGTGTAAGAAGTGGGAGGAAGGTTGCAAGTGGAGACTTCGTGCAATAAATAAAAAACCGCATGACTCGTTCGAGATCACTAAGTACGATGAGCAACATACATGTTTTTATTCAGAATTAAGTCAAAGTCATGTGCAATTGGATTCATCAATGATTGCACTAGAGTTCTGTGATGTCGTAAGAGAAAAACCATTTATCAGTGTGGCACAATTGCAGTCCGACATCAAATCAAAATTTGGATATCATGTTCCTTACCATAGGGTATAGGAGGGCAAAAGAAAAGGTTCGCTAAAGTGTTCGGTGATTGGGATGAGTCTTACAAATTTTTACCTAGGTGGTTGTATATGGTTAAGTAGACCAATCCCGGAACACGTGTAGAGTGGAGAGTGAAAGAAACGCTTACTTAGTCCATGTTATCCTAACTTCTGTATTTTGGGCATTTGGTCCTTATATAGAAGCTTTTAATAAATGTCGGCTGATAATTCAGATAGATGATACATACTTGTATGGCAAATATCGAGGAAAATTTTTGATTGCTACATAAGTTGACTCAAACGACCATCTTCTTTCACTTGCATTTGTCGTTGCTAATGAAGAGTCTACAAACTCATGGGGATGGTTCCTGAAACACCTAAGAGAAATTGTAACACACGAAGAGGTGTGTTTAATTTCAGATCGACATGTTGGTATAATCATAGCAATGAACAATCCAGCAAATGGTTGGACGGAACCAAAATGTCACCATCGAATACTACCGCTACTGCGCACATCTAGATTCTATGGGGGTTACCAGATTGGGATTTATTCAGTTGGACTGGCATCTGATTACAGCCTTGGTCGAGAGATGAAGGCCTAAGACGCATACATTTCATATATCTGTTGGAGAGTGCACTATCACTCTATAAGACATAGAAGTGTTGTTAGGGTTACCTGATGAGCCAGTGACCGAAGTGATGTACGATGACTGGTCACTAGTTTGTCAACCGTACCTCGGTGTTACCCCATTTGCCGACAAAATTAAAGGATCGAAGTTAAATTTGATATGGTTAGGAACACAATTCCGCGAGCTCACAAATGATGCATACGATTAAACCGTCATAAGATATGCACGAATATACTACAAATGATGGGTGGAAGTCTATTTTCTGACAAATCAAGTCATTTTGTTTACTTGATGTTCCTGCCACTATTATCTAACCTCTATGATGCGGGGCGGTATTCGTGGGGTGGAGCATGTTTGGCATGGCTGTATAGACAACTATGCAAAGCAACAAGACCTGAGGTTCGAGAGATAGTTGGGCTTATCATACTTTTGCAACTATGGGCTTGGGAGCAATTTCCAACAATGGCTCCACAGCTACAACATGTTAATGATGCTCAGTTAGCTGGACGAGCCTACGGTTCTTGGTATGTTATTTTAATTCAATTTAATTTCTATATCACTGATCTAGTTAATTTAGATTCTAAATTATCAATTTAAAAATTTATGTGGAGAGACAAATTTTGTGTGACTAAGACAGCCACACATATAGTCAGCCAGTACAGGTACATGTTTGATCGACTTCAACTTGCTCAGGTACATTACACTGAACCTAATTGATTATTTTATACACATTTTTATTGTATTTGTCTTTAATGTTCTCCAATATAATATTTTATTGTATCTGATCAGGTTATTTGGGAGCCGTACAAAATTATTTTGTATACTTTGCCCAATTTCTATATGAATGGTCAAAACATATGGCAGACGATGAGTCCTCTCATATGTTTTCACATTGGTGAATGGCATATTCCTGACAGGGTGATGAGACAATTCGATTTTTAGCAGGATGTCCCATCGTCTTGTAATACTGAACCTTTACTGCATGATATCGACTTAAGGACTGTAAATTGGTCCAAAAAAGTTGCACATTTGGTAGTGCGATGGTACTATCGTCAAGGTTTATTGCAATGGGGTTTTTTTTTGAACAGTTTGACAGGGATGTCACTCAAGACTAGATTCATTGGTATAATAATATCACAAGGCGCTACGTCACTTGTCCGGGAGCAACTGTGGGTCATCTTGTAAATGAATGAATATTATCTAATTATTTTTAATTTAAATTTATTTTAAATATTATCTAACTGTTTTATAATTCACATAGATCGAACAACTGTAGACTCCGTGATGTTGCGAATGATCCGAACTAAGTTCTTGCTATATGTAGTGACAACCAAAGCTAAATGGAGGAGATACATTATATGTATGATATACCTATTATTCCTCCACTAGCTCCTAAACGTAGAGGACTTGTACGGGAAGAGGATGAGTTTGATGAGGTTGCCCATAATGTGGAAGAGTTGCCCCCTGTGATGCAGACACAGAGTCAAACTGATTATGTTAGTCCGATGATGATGATGCCAGCATTTGGTTCAGGACATTATGACTCAGAGGCTGGTCCTTCGTCTTCATACGTGCATGGACATGGTCGGGGTCGTGGAGAGCATAATGAATATTTATATCATGAAACGCTTGTAGAGGTACCAGAGCAACATCAAGAAAAACCAGAGCAACCTCAAATTCGAAGTCGACGACGACAACCAGCTCGAAATCGACGACGTCCGCCTTGTGGGACACATTGATTTTTGTAATTATTTTTATATAAATGAGATATTTTAATTTACAATTTTTTATTTTTATGAGATATTATTTTTTTAATTTATTATTTTTAGAGTTTAAATAAAATAATAAATTAATAAATTATTTTTATAAAATTAAAAATTAAAAAAAAAAAGAATGCACAAAGGTCGAATGTTGAAAATTTGACCTAAGTGGGTCGAATTTTCAACTCTTGACCTATTAAAAAAAACAATATTTTTCTAAATAGTTTCAAAAGTACTATTTTTATAAAAAGTTTTGAAAACTACCATATTATTTTAATTTTCCCTAAATCTTATATATGTACTTTTTAGCTTAGAAATGATTTTCCACACTAAGTGGAATATGAGTATATTTAAGGCTCTTTTTAGGGAAAAATATTTTTCAAAAGATCATTTTCATTTAGACATTTTTATAAAAGCGATTTAAAATAAAAACAATTAAATGTCAGGTAACATCCTTTTCTCAAAATACTTTTATATATAAATTTGTTTGATTTGTTATATATTAAAAAGTATTTTATTAATGTTAGATTATCATAAAAAACGACTATAAAATACTATAAATAGAAGTGAGGTAGATTACTTTTGAGTCATTTTGATAAATGCCCGGTGGTGGTGGTGGTGGTGGTGGTCGTTGTAGTTGGCTGGAGGTGTCAGCTGGTGGTGGTGCCTCGACAACATAGTGAAAGTGAGGTAGATTACTTTTGAGTCATTTTGATAATTTCAAGAATTATACAAATTAGTTTAAATACTTAAAAGTCATTTTTCAAAAAGTTGATTTCAAGTATTTATCCTAAACTAACTTATTTTATAAACTCATTTATTCAAAATTTATTTTAAGGTGGTTGCCGAACACTTGAATTTTTTCTAAAATAACTTATTTTTTAAATTAAACACTTAAAAAGATACTCTTGTAACGCGAGAGGTATATGAATGAGCCGATATCACATATAAATGAGAGGAATCTCGAGGACATGAAAGTATGGTTAAGAAATGCTTAACAATAATTGAAAGTTCCTACCTATACAAGCAAAGTACACCTTTATTTTTAACAGTTCAATCATAGGAAACTTCAAAGTTAAGCATGCTTAGTATGGAGTAATCCTATATTGGAAGACATGCTGAAAGAACCCATGTTAGATGTTGGTTTAGATTGCAGGAGAATATCGGGGTTATTAGGTGACAAATTCGGATTTCGAACCAACTTAGGATACATACATACATACATACACACACACACATATATATATATCATAAAATATTAACTTATATTTTTAGTATTAATATCTACTATTCAACGTAAAAGAATTATAATTAATTAAGTTTCACTATTTTTCATTACCACTAAAATTATTTTTAAAATTCATTTTAAAATTACTTAAAGTTAATTAATAGACATTTTTGCCAAAGACAGAAGTGAGTATTTAGTAAAGAATCGAGGAGGTTAAATGTGTAAATTTTGAAATTTATAGATTAAATTGAAATAAAACTCAAATCTTATAGATATAATTGTAACATTTTAAAACGAGAATAAACTAAAATTAAACTCAAAATTTATGGATTAAAAATACAATATTTTAAAACCTAAAAAACAAATAAAAACTATATCTAAAACTTTGGGACTCATAAAGTGTTTTTTTTTTTTTTTTTTTTAATTAAAAAAAAACATCACTTGACAATTAAGAGATCTAAAAGTTAAAAGTTTTTTTTCTTTTAAAAAAGACATTGTTAAATAAAAATGAAAAAGATTTGGGTATAATTCAAGCATCACCCAATAATAATGTGCCAAGTGACAGTCTTTTAAAAAAAAATATATAATTTTGATTTTAGTGTACAAGGAAAAGGAGAGCATTTGATTACAATGCACTTTTCCTTGCACACGAAAATGTCCAATAACAATAAAAATGTACTATTAGTTATGTATGTATCAATGTACGTATTTTTGTAGTAATAATAACCTGATAACATCAATTATCACTGAGCTAATTTTGGCTAATTAATATATTTTTAATTAACTATAAATATATAAGTAGTATTCAAGATATATGAGGAAAGTATATGTGGCCATTTAGGGCTTTTTTTCATCTATTTAGTCCTCGAAATTTTAAAAGTAATATTTTATTGTGTGGTAAAGTATGTTCGGTAAGAAATCTAAAATAGAAATTTAGAAACAAGAATTCAATGAAAATAGTGTTATATTTCATATTTTTAAATATGTGTTTGGTAGTGGAAATAGAAATTAATTTTAATTTAAATAATTATTTAAAATGTGAGTGATATTAAATTTATAAATCATAAAACTGATAGTTACTCACTAAAAATTAGTTGACAATAAACTATTATTAATTTATTTATGAACATATTTTTGTTGTATAATTATTATTTTGAAATATTATGTAATTTATAATACATTACATAATACATATTTTACTTTTCAAAAATGAATTAAGTTTATAACCTGACATTATAATTTTAAGTGCTTCTATCTTAATTTAATATAAATTTGTACTTTAAAATTCAAAATTCAAAATTTGAATACAATGAAAACATAAAAACATTGTTTTTCATAGTATTCAAAATTTGCACCGTTTAGATCATAAAATTTGAAAAACCAGGGGTGGAAACGGTTTGGTCTGGTTTGCTTTGGAGGTCAAAACGAACCAAATCGAATTTTCTAATATGTAAAACCAAATCGAACCGATTTATTGGTTCAAACTGAACCGAACCGCATATAGTTTCAAATTCGATTTTGGTATTTTTAAAAATCTATATTAATATTTTTTTAATTAAAACAATTCAGTTTAGTTTGGTTCTAAATTCGGTTTTACTCTTTTTTTTAATATATATATTAAAAAATGGTATTTTTAAAAAACGGTTCAGTTTGATGTCAAATTCGATTTTCGAAATTGAACCGAACCAAACCGAATTAATTCGGTTTCAAAATTTCTTTAAATCGGATCGAATCGCATTTTTCGGTTTCACTGAGTTTTCAATTCGGTTTGGATCGATTTTTAGAAACGGTTCAGTTTTTGTGGTTTAAATGACCATTTATCCAAAAAAAATAGTTTTTGAAAATTGAATTTGAAAGATTTATCAAGTAGTTGTTAAATCTAAAAACATAAAAATAGAATTTAGATTCTCTTTCTAAACAATCCATAACCTCTTCGATTGTAACTTGACTTATTGACTTTAGTTTTATCACATTGTTTGAAACTCCAATGATGTAAAGTTTTGCAAATTCGATTGCTTGCGTGACCATCTCATTTCTCTCTTCTTTCTCCCTTACTTCTCCCTTTTACTTCTCCTCTTTCTTCGGTGGACCTCACTCACCGCCACTAAGTTCAAGATTTGAAACAAATTTTAGAGTTCAAGAAATGTATTGCGTCTCATTGTTATTTCAATTACAAATAGCTTATAGAACACTGCTAATTAATGTTACTAATTGTTTTTAATTCGGTCTTGTTCTCTAATATAGTCTTTGACAATGATGAACATCGATATTAATTATCAATTGATATCTTCGATATCTTTTATCAATATTTTTAAAATATAGAAAAAACAATGTCATCAAATTAGTCCAACATAAATAGCATAACAATATCCATAACTTAGTTTGAGATTATTATTAACTTAATTTTTTTGTAAAGATTTTGAATGACTAAAAAGAGGAAAGAACCTCACGATCTAAGGTCAATGCATAAACAAACACCACAAAAAGGGCAATGAGCAAAAAAAAAAAAAAAAACCAAAACCCAAGAAAAAAACTTATACAATTCAAAGAAAGAAGTCCCAAGGAGAGGATCCCTCTTTGATTCCTATAAGAGAAGTCCCAAGCCACTTGGAATAACATATTAAAGGCTGATACTGAATAGCCAAACTAAGCAAGGGAGGAGGAGGCAAGGTAGCACTATGAATACACATATTATGCTCACACCAAACATGATAAATAACAGCACACCAAGCAACTCTTCAGACCTTACACCTCAGCCAATTACCTATGCTAAAGTAAAACATCCAATTAAGTTATGTATCCCAATGCAAGATTCTACGAAGAGCACTCATCCCACAAATACATGTCTCCCAAATAGCCTTACTAATAAAACAATTAAAGAAAAAAAGAAATGATCCCTTGACTCAACTCCACATATACATAAAATAAAGTCATTAAGAATATTAGAATACTATCGAATACAATCTCACATATGTAGTCTATATAAATAACAAGTCATTAAATGAATGTGTCTATATAAATAACAAGTGATTACATGAATGTATGTTATGAAATAATTTCTCCAAACTATGGAATACTCCAAGGTACCATAAAATGTCAGTGGAAGGACTCTTAGACAGTATGACCAAAATCTTATTAAATAGACAAATGACCCAGATTATGCTCCAACGTAAGCCACAATCCAAAGAATCTACGATGAGAGTTTTACCAACTCTCTAGAATCCATCGAAGAAATTTCCCACCTTCATCCGAAGGGAACTATTTGCAACTATATAAATTTTGCAAATTTTTTTTTTACTAACAAAAATATATTTTATCCATCCACTTATGTTTAGTAATCATTTGGTTTTTTATTTTTTTTTTAAATTAAACCTATTTCATCCACAATTCTTACAATGATTTACGCTTTTTAAAATAGTTGAATTATTAACCAAATTTAAAAAATAATTTTTTTTTTTGAAAGTTATTTTTTTAATACCAAAATTTGACTTGATTTTTTAATGAAAAATAGATAACAAATAAAGAAATTTAGGAGAGAAGCTCTAATAGAAAAATATTGAAAGGGAAAAATACTTTGAAGATGAACTTGTTCCCATTCAATAGTCAAGAATTTTTGACGGTATCGAGCTCACGAACGTATTTGGCTAATTTGATTCGATGGAGAGATAAACCAATTTTACGTTAAGCAATACGTGGAGTAACTTTTTATTTTTTTTATTTTTGTTGATTTCGAATCTTTATAATTGATTGGAATAATGAAAAATAGGAATATTTTTGAATTTAAGGAAACAACTTTAAATCTATTCTAACACTTATCTTTTTTTTAAAAAAAAAAAAACAAAATGTTACCCAATTGTGCCTTGATTTTTTTTTGTCCTTTTCAACGTAGGTTAAGCTTCATCGACCATATATGCCAATATGTTTAAAATTAACATAAAAAGAATTATGTGTTTCTTTATATATATATATCTATGCGGTGACGTTGACATGATAGTAATATGAGGCGCCCATGCTCCTCAGCATTGGGTTGCTGCGTGGACGTACGGAGGAACACGAAACCGGAACCGAGTCCCAAGACGAAGGCTTATTATAAAAATCATCAGAAAAGATCACTTCCATTATCATCTCCACTCAATACAAAGAGCCATTTCTGGAACGTAAAAAAGCTTTAGCCCAAAAGAAAGAAAAGGAGCAATGCCGGCTGACTCTGAATCCCCTTGCCATGTCTTCCTCGTCACGTTCCCTGGCCAAGGTCACATGAACCCCACCATCCGCCTTGGCAAAAAGCTCGCTTCCAAAGGCCTTTACATCACCATCTCCACCACCCGCGACTTCGGTCTCAGCCTCAAAAACGCCGGCAGCATCGACGACCAGCCTTCCCCTGTCGGCTCCGGTTTCATCGATTTCGAGTTTTGGGACGACGGCTGGGAACTCGACGACCCCAGGCGTAGGGATTTGGATCTTTATATGCCGCAGCTCCAGATCTCCGGCAAGCCGGCGTTGTCTCAGATGCTTAGGAACCGCGCCGAAGAGAATCGGCCGGTTTCTTGCCTCATTGGAAACCCCTTTGTTCCTTGGGTCTGTGATGTGGCTAACGATTTCGGAATCCCCTGTTCTATTCTCTGGGTTCAATCTTGCTCTGTTTTCTCCATTTATTATCATTACTCTCGTAAGTCTGTGGATTTTCCTTCTGAATCCGAACCCTATTGTGATGTTCAATTGCCATCCCTCCCACTATTGAAACACGACGAAATCCCAAGCTTCTTGCACCCTTACGGCGAGTACAAGGCCATTGGTCGGTCAATTTTGCAGCAATTTAGAAACGTGTCGATTCCATTCTGTATTTTGATGGACACTTTCGAGGAGCTTGAGAGAGATGTTATTAATGAGATGTCAACAATTTGCCCTGTTAAGCCGATTGGTCCTCTCTTCAAGACTCTGAAGTTTCCCGACGACAACAAAAAGGCGGATCTCTCCGGCGATTTCCTGAAAGCGGATGATTGCTTCGAGTGGCTTGATTCGAAGCCACCGAATTCGGTGGTTTATATTTCGTTTGGTAGCATTGTTCATTTGAGTCAGAAACAAATCGAGGAAATGGCTCATGGGCTCTGTAATTCTGGGTTTCCGTTCTTGTGGGTGATGAAGCCTCTGCCTAAAGACATGGCGGATTGTTTAGGATTGAAACCGCATGTTCTTCCAGACGGGTTTTTGGAGAAAGCAGGGGAAAGAGCTAAGATAGTGAAATGGAGTCCACAGCAGAAGGTTCTGTCTCATCCTTCCATTGCTTGCTTTGTTACTCACTGTGGATGGAACTCGTCAGTGGAGGCTCTGAGCTCCGGCGTGCCGGTGCTGGTGCTGCCGCAGTGGGGAGATCAGGTTACCAACGCTAAATTTTTGGTGGAGGAATTCGGGGTTGGGCTTCGGCTGAGCCGCGGCGAGTCAGAGAAGAGATTGGTGGTGAGGGATGAGCTCGAGCAATGTCTAAGGGACGCCATTGTTGGACCGAAGGCAAAGGAGCTTAGAGAAAACGCTTTGAAATGGAAGAGGGCGGCGGAGACGGCGGCGGCGGACGGTGGCTCATCAGAGACTAATATACAAGAGTTTGTGGACGAGATCAGGAAGAAGTGGTCTGGTCGGATCAGTCAAATCCATAATTTAGGGTTACATAATGTGGAGAAGGCGTGAAAGTTGAAGAAAATCGTGAAAACTTTTGGATTTACATGGGATGAGACGTTTGGTGAAAATGTCAGCATTGGAATTTACTTCCATTTATTGATAAGTTGGTAACTTTATTAATTTGAATAAGATAAAATTATTTTACTTAAATGTATTCCTCATTCTATTTCTATTATTGAGTTTAATATATTAGTTGAATGTCATCATCGTTTTTTTTTTTTTTTGAGAAAATGTCATCATTATTTTCTAGCCCTTCAAAACGATGGATAAATGTGTAGATAAGTATATGAATATTATATATTCAATTTCCATAAATCTCAGGAAGTTAGAAATAAAGGAAATTTGTTACTTAAAAGGTTAAATTTTTGTTTAGATCCTATTTTGGTTATTGAACTTTGAATGTTGTTTTATTTTGGTCCATAAACTTTAAAAAATGACTTTTAGTTTTTAAACTTTTAAATAGTGTTTATTTTTGTGTCTACTATTAAAATTTTGTTAACTATTTGATGAAATTGTGTCTAGCATGTGTAGAGCAAAACGAAGGTGAAGGAAATGCCAATAACCAACGTGTAATATTGAACGACCGAAATCTTGATCGTAAAATAGTTTTTGAGTTGGATAGAAAATTGCTTTATCATCTAATTTAGAATTGAAATTCTAAATTTTTTAATGTTGGCAACATAGTCATCTAAGAATACAAGTCATCTCATCATTTTGTTTAAAATTTAACAAAATTTTAATAGTAGGGATCAAAGTAAGCACTTTTTAAAAGTTAAGAAACTAAAATAGATGTTTTTAAAAGTATTGAGAAATAGAACAAACTTCAAAGCCCAGGATCCAAAATAGGATTTAAACATTAAATTTTTGTAAGCTTTTGAAAAAATGTCACATTTATTAAAATTTGACATAATCTAAATAAATCTAAAAATATTTAATGGACTAAAATAATCAAATTTTGACATAATAAATGTGATATCACCAATTCCTAACCGTGGTGAATCCACAAATTTTATTGATGATGAGACTTTATATAATTTTATAAAAATAAAAATAAAAAGTGAGACTTAAACCTGAGTTTAGAGAGGAATAGAAAGTAGAATTACCACTAAGCTATCTAGTGAATTTGATACTAAGTTAATTTTTATTTTTGTATATATTGTATAAAGAGCATGAGCTCCTTGAATCTATACTAAATCTACCAATCTCTTAATGTACACACTCGACCATCATAAGTATAGTTTAATTGATAAAACATGTAATATCAATGTCAAGATGAAATATTCGATTCTTCCCTCCAATAAATTATAAAAAAAAAACAAATTTTCTTTTGAAAAATGACAAAAAGTATTAAAATTTTGAGAGAGCATAAAATATTCAAGTACTAACCTAACGTAGTAGCTATAATAAATAGCCCTAACTTGGAACGTAGTATCTGTAATAAATAAAAGATTAAATAAAAATAACAAGATACTATTAGTAATATTTAAATTCAAACTAACATAAAATCAGGATGGAAAAACTGTAGACAACAAATATTTTTAACAACAAAACTTCAACTATTGAAATTATAAAATTTAGAAGCAATAGGAATAAAAAAAAAAAAAAAGGACGGAAATAATCAATGTATTAGAAAAAGAACGGAATAGAAGAATATGGGGGCTACTCCTAACATTTTGAAAAATGTTAAACTTCTTCGAACTTCGTGACATTTAAAAAATGTCAATGGTAAGTCAAATTTAGCATACCGAGGGTATGATGGTTCGATGTAGCGCCGGAATGGCTCGAATCGGGACGTGGTGGCCATCTTTCCCTGGGATTTGTGGAATTATCGTAACGTTATCAACAGCGGCGGTGCTATTTTGGATCGGTTATCTTCTCCATCAGGTCACGGTGCATGCTAAGGGGTTTGGGGTTGGGGCATGCGAGTCGGTCCCCTCGCACAGCTTGGAGAGCCAATCGAGTCATGTGTTTGTTAAGGATATTAAAGATACCAATGCATAAAGTTGTTAAGTTTTTTTTCATTCTCAAATTAGGGATTTCATATGGTATAAATACATCACCTATGTACATTTCAAATACAAGAAATCATAAAGGAAAATTTGGCTTGCCACTGTCATTTACCGCCTATCTCTTGAAGTTGTCATCTACCTCCCGCAGACGTTATTGTCTACCTCTACAAACGCTATTGTTTACCTTGTCTAAGCGCTGCCGTCTGCAGCGTGAGTCAAGTCATATCCTTCAATTTCTCATTTCTAACTTGGTATTAGAGTCCATAAAGCCCAAACGGATGATGTTGGTCCAATAAGAAGAAATTATGATCCGATAAGATTGGTGAACCCAAAAGATGCACTATCTTGAGGGGGCAGGTTGAGAATCCCACATTGGAAAAACCAAGAGGACTCACACTCTTTATAAGATAGATGAGTTACTTCTCTCATTGCCAATTAGTTTTGAGATGGGGAACATGGTATCAAGTCAAATAATGACCAACGATACTTTAATTATATGAGGTATAAGGGCAATGGAAACATAAGAGAGTATATTATGGAAATGTCCAATCTCACAGGTAGATTAAAGGCACTTGATATCAAGATAAATGAAAATGAAAATTTACTTGGCGGTCAGCTCTATCCCTTCTACAGCATCCACAATTCTCCTTTTTTTCTTATCACGAGAGCCTATTTCTAAATGAGAACTTTCTGTCCTTTCTCTCTTAATCCTATCTTCTTCTTGCACACATTTTGAGATAAGCTCATTAATACTCAATTTATCCTTTTGAGTATTATAGTTTATCTTAAACTGAGTGAATTGTGCAGGAAGAGAGATAAGTACCAGATGCACGAGTAAATTTTTATTTATCTTGATATCAAGTGCCTTTAATCTACCTGTGAGATTGGACATTTCCATAATGTACTTCCTTATGTTTCCATTGCCCTTATACCTCATATAAGTTAAAGAAGTCAAAAGACTACTTGCTTCCCTTTTCTCATTTTTTTAGCAAAATATTTCTCAATTTAAGTAAGGAACTTATTGGCATTTTCACTTTCCGTGATAGAGCCTCGAAAAGACTCCGGAATGGAGTGCCTAATGATCATCAATCACATGCGATTCGACCGTTCTCACTTCTCTATATTAGCCATATTTGGCTGTTCCTCAGTAGAAGTAGTTTTATCAGTCCTTAATGCAAGGTCCAAATCCATACACCCGAGAAATATCTCTAGGCTTTCCTTCCAAATCTTGAAGTTCGATCCATTCAACTTAGGGATTGAACTCAGATTTCCAAATATTTGAGTAAGACCAACTGAAACAATAAACAACAAAACATATGCTCACAATTAAAATATAACAAAATAATTTCACATATGTGGTGGGCCCCTTTAACAAGATACCTAACACAACATTGATGTCCAACCTTTGGGCAAAAACACCAACTCTGATACCATTAAAGTAACATAAACATGTGAATATTATGATATTCATAAACATAATACAATTAAAGGAACATAAACATGTGAATATTCATTGAATCATGTTGTGGATTCAAGATTAATTGATCATGCTATGGTTTAAATTTAAATATGATTGATAATATGGTAAATTTAAATTTAAATTTGATTGATGATATTTAGCGATATTCACATGTTTTTTTGCTTTAATTGTATTATGTGTATGCAATTATTAAGTGAATATTGGTAAAGACTATTTGGTGATCTTCCTATTTTATTTTTGTACAATAATCAATGTTTTTGAGAAGTTCCGGCACTTGAGGTAAATCCTCAATATGAAGTGTGGATGGCTGTAGCATGATTATCCGACTGTAGGGATTTATGTTCTTGAGTTAGAGTTAAGGAAGGCTGCTTTTGATAATAAACTATAGTGTGTTTTATGAAGGATGACCAAGCCTTCTATGCCATGTAATCTTAGACACCCTATGCTTCGAAGATATTCTAAGAGCAGACAGATCTTTATTCTTGTGCCTTGGTTGCGATGGTACTCCGTTTCCTACTGACTTCGAGTTGATTTCTGCACCCTCTAACTTATACAGTCCATCTTTAAGCATTTTCTTCATTACCGTTTGTCCTGTACCCTTGTACTTTACAAGACAGTAATCCGTGTGAAATTCAATAAACACGTTATTGTCTTTTGTTAGCTTAGATATACTGACTAAATTTTTTGCTATGGTAGGCACATATAACATATCATTCAGTTTCAAATTGCAGGCATCACTAGACAGACATGCAGTTCCAACATGAGAAATTTCTAGAGTATTACCATTAGCTACAGTGACTTCTTTAGTACCTGAGTATCCAGTCGGATTGCCAAGATTGTTGAAGTCTGAGGTAACATGATTGGAGGCACCACTGTCTGCATACCAATTTGCATCAGTCATGTTTTCTTGTCTTGTCAGAAAGGGGTTACTCTCATAAGCAATGGCTAGGGCTATTGGGTGAGGTTGTGTGTTTTTTATCTGATTGTTGGCGAAGGGTTATCCCTTGTTTTGAGGAGAGTTGGGAACAAAATCTCTGTTATACCCGTTGAAACAGTAGAACGCTATGTGTCCTACCTTTCCACAGACTTGACACATAGGTTTGTTGTTGTTTCTTCCCCTGCTTTGACCTTTGCTATGGCCACCACCACCTCATTGTCCTCCCCCAGTAGACTGATTGCTGCTATTGGACTTGTTGTTTTGGTTGACATGTCTTGTGTTTGTCATATTCCCTGATACATTACTGACTTGGTTGAAGCCTACTGTCGTCTTTTGGTTTGACTGATGTTCCAATCTCCTTTCATACAGGAGAAGTTCTGACTGCATATCAAGCCACGACATGTCCGCTCTCTCTTGGATCGTGGCCACGATGGCATTGTATTCTTCATCAAGTCCTAGTAGTACCTGTGAAACAAGAGCTCTTTGTGGCAGAGGACTACCCGCTTTTTCGAAATTGTCAGCATTCATTTTCATAGATCGAAGGTAATCCTCCATTTTCAAATTACCTTTTCTGGTTCTTTGAAACACATGTCTCAGATAATCTTCTTCAACCCTGGACTGAAGAACAAAGAGTTGTTGAATACTGGTCCATAGATCCTTTGTACATCCACATCCCATCACTTGAATGGTAACCTCTGGTGTCATGGAGTTATACAGCCAACCGAGGAGAAGTTGATCTACAACCATCCACGCTTCATATTGAGGATTTACCTCAAGTGCTGTCGACGAGCTGGAAGCACCACTGCTGGAATTTCCTTCTGTGCTGCGCAGAGTAGCTCCTACTCTAGTCGATCCAGACGGTATGCTCTCACCGACTATAGGTTGCAAAAACATTGAAGGACAAACTTTTTGTCCGGTCAGGTGTCCTTCAAGTCAATAACTCCGAAGGATTAGAAGTACTAGGTTTTTCCATAGGAGGAAATTGCTGCAATCAATTTTAATGGAGGTTATCTAATTGAGGAATTGGTTCAAGGGTGGGCCACTGAAGTTTGCTGTTCTGAGGGTAGCTCCCAGGTTTCCTTGATTGATGTTGGTCATTATTTGCTCTGTTACCAAGTTAGAAATGAGAGGTTGAAGGATATGGCTTGACTGTGTCGTGGTTCTTGCCTATGGAAGATATTGGAAACTTAATTAGGATACTTCTTGGAATGCACTAAAGAGTCAATGAGGGATTAATTGGATCTACTGGATGTGAGAAGTGTTGGGTTTTGTTTTCTAAACTCGTGGTTTTGTAAATATATATATATATAAACAAATTTCTGGCGATTAATAAAATAATTTGTTATCTTATATCATGTCTTCAATTTGCATAACTATCTAATAAAGCCTAATCCAAGTTATTTGCATGAGACTTGAACAATAAGTAATTGACATATAATGGAATATGTTCGAGTAATAACATGAAGGGACGTCTTGAAGGAATTGAATTTTGTGTGGAAGTATGTGAATGTCGTGCATTTGTGATCCAATTTGAAAAACGTAAAATACAGAGAAGTTTCGTACATTAAAAATTCATATTATAGGATAAATATTAAGAACTTTAAGTATGCTGTTCTACTGAGAAGTAAAGGGAACCAGTACACTTACTCTTATAGAATTACTACTTTTCGAAATTCCTCTTCAAAGGTCATGAACACAAGAACCCCTTCTCCACGTTCACAACATGAACACAAGGTTACCTTCAAACACCACCACACGGAAACCTCGCTATTCTCCCGCAAGGATTAAGGATGTGTGGGCTCCTAGGTGTTTTTTGGAGAAGGAAAGTATGTAGAGAGGATGAGAGAATTTCTTCTTGATGTGTGTGTGTACGCGCGTGCGTGTGTGTGTGTCTGTTAACATTGATCTTATTTTCTTCTTCTGTGTTTTCACAAAACACATAGATGATAAAGGAGGAAGGGAAGTTACAATAACTCCCTTTCACGTGAAATAGAAATAACTCCCTAGAAATAATTCCCCTATAGTGGGGAATACAATGCTTATAATATATGGTTAATTAATTAACCATATAGTATACATCTTAATCACATTACATCTCTCTTATAATATATAGTTTTAATATGAATCATTTCTACATTAAATTTTTAGCTTATAGTATTTTTGAATATTATTCATATAAAGAATATTTGAATCTTATTCAAATATTTATCTCTCTCACATATTATATAGTTTTAATTATAAATCATATTTATAATTAACTACATAATTTAATATATCAATATACATTATACTTTATATTAATCAAATTAATATCATTAACACCTTTAATTCCCTTAAATAATTTGAACAATTTAAATTATTCCAAAAACAATTATCCCTTGTTCAATCCTTAGTGAGATAGCGAAGGACCTTATGGACCCACAAATTAGAAGTTTCAATGATATGAAATTAATTAATTAAACTCTTTAATTAAATTAATCATCATTTGTTAACTACCAGTACTCCACTAAAGACTCACAGTTGCAATTTTCACAATATAGATATATTTCTGTGTCCACGGATATAACCAATCAACCGTAAGTTGACCCTTCACAAATTGCTCGTAACTACAACTAAGTCAGATTATCATTTTACCCCTATAATTACATCTAACTTCTTAAATATCACTGATCTCTCTAATAAACAATTAGTTATAGTCCAACTATAAATTAGACCCCCCTCTGTCCAGTGAGAAGGTAAGACACTTCATTGTTCAAGACCCAGAATTAGCCCTTAAGGGAGTAATTCATCTACTTTCTCTCAAGATGGGAAAAATTGAATTCCATCTTGTGTAGTTGTGTTCCCAACTCTCTACTCATACAAATCCAAAAAATGGTAGGCTTGCTGAGTCGGTAAAATTGGCCACTCTCACCTATACAGATCAAACAATTTCCTTTATAGACATTCACAACTCACACAGAATTAAGGTCAAGTTACCTATGTTCATCCTAGTGAAATTTAAGTCTTTTCAAGTAACAATGTTACAAAGAGAGACTAATCATTTTGCAGTTTGATCTTATACAAACTCTTTGTATAGGATACCCCATACTCACATGTCTCCACATGAACGATCAAGATCAGATAATTTGTAATACTTTACAACTTTTGTAATAATTACAAAGTGGGTCATATCCATAATGTCACCAAGATAAGACACCCAACCTTATCCATATACTACAAACTATTTAGGTTATTACTTAAACATGATCTACTTGTATGTTAACTATATGTATGTTTAAGTTACATAAAATAAACTCAGATCTTAGTTTATCGGATTGGGTCAATGAAAACTGAATGTCAAATAAAATAACATTGCATTTTATTAAATAAATAATTTGTGTACAAATAATTTATAAACTACGAAACCCACAAGATTTAGGGCATCAACCCTAACAATCTCCCATTTGTCCTAAAGCAAACGGGGTGCACAATACAAAGCATAACACAAAGTAACGTCCATAAAATAATAAATTAGAGCATACATTATACCTAGTAACATCTCCCACTTGTCCTAGACAAGATGGTGCATGTCCCGTAGACCCAAATTCTTCATGTGACCCTAAGAAACTTTAGTTGTGAGAGCCTTTATAAATGAATCAATAACATTGTGCTCCAAATCGATCTTCGTGATGATTATATCCCATCAATGCATAATCTCCTGGATGAGATAATATTTGCTCTCAATGTGCTTTCCTCTTTTATGGCTCCTTGGCTCCCTAGAATTTGCCACAACACCACTATTACCACGATAAAGGGTGATGGGATTTGACATGTCAAGAACAACTTCCAGGTCTCTAAAAAAGTTTTTGAGCCATACAGCCTCCTTGACAGTTTCACAAGCAGCTACATACTCTGCCTCCATCAAATCCTTAGCCCATACACAAGCATGTAGTCCTTTGTTCTCCGATGATACTTGAGGATGGTCTTAACTGTAGTCTTGTGATCGAATCTTGGATTGGACTGATATCTACTAACAATTCCTACTGCATAGCAAATGTCAGGTCTAGTACATAATATTGCATATATTAGGTTGTCCACAGCCGATGCATTGGGAATTCATCTCATTTCCTTAACCTCTTGAGGAGTCTTAGGACATTGTTCCTTAGACAATACAATTTCATGCCTTAAAGGTAGTAAACCCCTTTTAGAATTGTGCATCGAATATCTAACAAAATATTTTGTCAATATACGATGCTTGAAACAAGGCTATCATTTTTTCCTTACGACCCCTGATGATTTGGTTCCCTAGAACAACTTACCCCTCACCCAAATATTTCATTTTAAATTGGACGGCTAGCTATTTCTTAACATCTGTCAGTAGACTTACAAATTAATTTTTCAAATACAACTTATGCAAATAGAAAATCAATAAGTTGTATTTGAAAAATAAATTAATTCAAAATTAATTTGTATTTGAAAAATTTGCACTCCCCTCACTGTAGATATATTTGTGTCCACTTAATTTAACCATAATCAATAAGTTGACTCTTCACAGGTTGTTTGTAATAAATGCTGAGTCAAATGTTGTTTTACCCCCGAAATTACGTCTTGCTTGTTAAGTTCCACTGATCCTCTAATGAATAATTGGTTTGTGATCCAATCACTAAATCAGATCCCTCTCGAGCCAATGAGAGGGTGGGGCTCCTTATTCAAGACTTGGATTCAACACTTAAGAGAAAAACCTTCCTTCTATCTCTTAAATCGGGTATGCGTGAATTCCATTTTGCAGAACTATGTCCCCAACTATCTATCCGATCACATCCTAAAATGGGAGGCTTATTTAGCAGTGATGTTAGACTACTCTCATCTATGTAGATCAAAGGATAATCGTAAATAAACAGGATTAATATCGAGTTACCTAGGTCATCTAAGTGAAATAGTCAGTCTTAAATTGTAAACAACGTTATAAAGTAAGAATGACTTATTTCTTGGTCCTTTCTTATGCAAACTCATTGCATAGGACACACCCACTCCCCACATCAAGTTATGAACGAATTAGGATCGCTTCGTTTATAGCCTCTTACAACAAATTGTAACATTTATAGTGTGGACCACATCCGATAGTGTTATCAGAATAAAACACCGAACCTTACTCGTATACTATAGATCATTTTGATTATTTACTCGAACCTGATCCACTTTTATGTCTCCACATAAAGTTTAAGTATTCATATAATAGCCATGGATTTTAGTTTATTGGATGTAGTCTTTTCAAGTGCAATTTACCAATTCAATAAGAACTTTATTGAAGAAATGTTAAATAACACCTTTTTTTGATAATAGAAAATGTTTAACTTTACAAACTACGAGTTTTAGGACATAAAACCCAACAAACTCCCACTTTGACTAAAACTCTAGTGGATAAATGTTGAGTTTAATGAGAGAAAACAAAAAGAATAAATACAATAAACTAGGGCATCAGATACCCATTACTTCTCCCACTTGCCCTAGTTCTATCTATTTCGCAGTTCTAGTCCCATTAGGTGACCCTCGAATACTTTAGCCGAGAGGGCCTCTTTAAATGGATCAGCTAAGTTGTCTTGTGAGGCTATCTTCATGAAAATTGCGTCTCCTCTATGTACAATCTCTTTGATGAAATTGTACTTTCGTTCGATGTGCTTTCCACATTTATGACTTCTAGGTTTAATGTGCAATTGCTCCACTGTTATCACAATATAAAGTGACTGGCAGGTGCATATTTGGAACAACTTCCAAATCATTCAGGAACTTTCTAAGCCATACTGCTCTTTAGCCACATCATAGAGTCAGCAATACAACATTGCTTCATACTTCTCCACACTACTGCTTCTCTATTCATAATGAATATTGATCCCAAAGTTGATTTTCTTGAATCAATATCGGTTTGGAAGTCAGAATCAGTATATCTAGTAAGGATCAGATCCTTAGCACTATACACGAGCATATAATTCCTCGTTCTCTGAAGATACTTGAGAATGTTCTTAATGACAGTTCAGTGATCATATTGAGGACTGAAATCTACTGACAATTCCAACTGCATAGTGTTGGGTTTTATGTCATAAAAACTCGCAGTTTTTAAAATAATAAACATTTTCTATTATCATTATACTTGTTATTGATCTCATAAATTGTATGAAAGTCTAAATCTAATACACTAAGACCCATGACTATTGTATGAGTACTTGAACTTTATGTGGAGACATAATAGTGGATCAGGTTCGAGTAAATAGTCAAAATGATCTATGGTACATGAATGAGGTTGGGTACCTTATTCTGGTAACACCATTGGATGCGGCCTACTCTATAGTTGTCATGACATGAGAAGTGGAGGCGTCCTATGCAATGAGTTTGCATAAGATCAGGACCAAGAAATAAGTTACTTTTACTTTATAACGCTGTTTACTGTTTAAGACTCACTATTTCACCTAGATGACCTAGATAACTCGATCTTAATCCTGAGCTAACTATGAACTCCTGTTTATTTGGGATTGCCCTTAAATTTGCATAGTTGAGGGTTGGCTCAACAACTCTGGCTCAATAAGTTTGCCATTTCAGGGGTAAGACCGGATAGATAGCTGGGGACATAGGGTGCAAGACGGAGTTCACGCTACCCGATTTAGGGATAGAAGAAAGGTTGTTATCTCAAATACTGAATCCAGGTCTTGAACAAGGGGCCCCACCTTCTCACTAAGCTGAGAGAGTTTGGTTTGGTGATTGGATCACAAACCAGTTGTTCATTAGAGGATCAGTAGAGACTTGAGGAATAAGACCTAATCTCGGGGGTAAAATAGATATTTGACCCAGCTGTTATTATGAACAACCTGTGAAGGGTCGACTTGCTGATTATGGTTAAATCATGTGGACATAATATATCTACAGTGAGAGGAGTGCAATTATGGGCTTTAGTGGAGTGACCCATTAGTTAACAAATGGAGATTAATTTGGTCTATTGAGTTTAGCCAACTAATCTCGAATAACTGGAGCCCACGATCTATAGGTCCACAAGGTCTCCCTATTAGCTCGTAACGGACTAGCTCTAGAATAGCATGATAAGTTAATTTGAAACGTTTAAATTAGAATTAAGAGAATTAGTAATTATATGAAATATAATTACATGTTTAATTTTAGAATTAAACAAAATAGGAGAATTTATATATTTAAATATGATTTAAATATATAAAGATGGATATGTGTTAAAATTAATTTAATATTTGATATTAAATTAATTAAGTTTTATTTAATAATTAATTTATGAAATTAATTAATTTTTTTTTCATTTTTAAAATCAAATAGATTTTTTAAATCAAATATTTGATTTTATGATTAAATTGAAAAAAAAAAACAAAACAAACAAAACATATAAAATGGAAAAAGAGGTTTTTCCATTATCCATCACCAAGTAGCTCACTCAAATGGCATTATCATTGCATTGTCTTCTCCAAGCATGAGCTGCAACTCATGCAACTCTTCTCTTTTCATGTTGATCTGCAATGTAATGAAGAGATTGAAGTGAAAATCGGGCATGGAATCTATAGTGATTTTGAGAGAAAAATTGGTTTGAAGAAAGAGTTCTTCAGTTGATTTTCTTTAGTGAGCATTTGTCCTTCTACTCTTGATTCAAGCTTGTTTTGAGTCCCACAACTCAATCTAGAGCACCAAGAGAATAGTGGGGAAGATCTTGAGGTGGTCTATAACAAGATTTGGAGAAGATAATAACTAGTGAAGGAGCTTTGAAGAAGTTCTACAAGAGGTATGTCTTGAAACTCACTTTTTTCTGCAAAAGCATACTTTATAGTTTGCCAAAATTAGTGAATTTGAGTGCTTAGATGATCTTTGTGCTTCCGCTGTTGTTGATACATTCCTTCACATAGCATATGTCAGGACGAGTACATAATATGACATACATTAAGGTCCCTACTGTTGATGCATACGAAATTCGTTTCATAACCTCAACTTCTTGAGTTGTCTTAGGACTTTGTTCCTTAGACAGATGAATTCCATGTCTGAAAGGCAACAATTCATTTTGAATTTTTTGTTTTATATCGAGGCAACATTTTGTCTATATAAGATGCCTGAGATAATGCTAAAGTTCTATTCTTTCGGTTCCTTACTATTTGGATCCCAAGAACATCCCGTGCTT
This sequence comes from Benincasa hispida, assembly GCF_027475165.1. Taxonomy (NCBI): domain Eukaryota; kingdom Viridiplantae; phylum Streptophyta; class Magnoliopsida; order Cucurbitales; family Cucurbitaceae; genus Benincasa; species Benincasa hispida. Next base: position 43,432,554 of record NC_143482.1, on the reverse strand, counting down.
CACCCAAATCTTTCATTTGGAATTGCGTAGCAAACCATCTCTTGACGTCAGGCAAAAATTCTACTT
>NC_143482.1:43398210-43431988 GCF_027475165.1 Benincasa hispida | reverse complement strand
TGCTAAAAACCATTATTCTTTTCTCTTATTAATCTTAGGAGAAAAGAGTTTCTTAAATAGAAGAAATACCCAATTACAAATAAGGAAAGAATAAAATAATTACAAATAAGGAAAGAATAAAATATTGTAAATATATTACAATAAATACAATATAAAATTTCACAATAAAGGAAATAATCAATACTCCCCCTTGAGCTGGTTTGAAGATATCATTCATAGCCAGCTTGTCAATCAACTCGTTGAATTGCCACTTTGGAAGACCTTTGGTTAACACATCTGCAATTTGCTCTGTTGTCAGGAGAAAGGGAATGCATATTATTCCTGCATCAATCTTTTCCTTTATGAAGTATTTATCAACTTCAATATGTTTGGTACTATCATGAAGGACTGGATTGTGGTCAAAGGAAATTGCTGACTTGTTATCACAATAGATGCATTTGGGCATTGTCTGAGAGAAATTCAATTCTTCCAATAGTCTTCTTATCCATATGCCCTCACAAATACCATGGGCTAATGCCTTAAATTCTGCTTCAGCACTACTTCTTGCAACCACACTTTGTTTTTTACTTCGCCAAGTAACCAGGTTTCTTCCAACAAAAGAACAATACCCCGAAGTAGATCTTCTATCAGTCGTGCTTCCGGCCCAATCAGCATTAGTGTAAACCTTAATGTTTAGGTGGTCTGCTTCGTGAATAATATACCTTTTCCTGGAGTACCTTTCAAATATCTCAAAATTCTATAAACTATTTCAAAGTGAACTGACCCGGGAGCATGCATGAACTGACTTGCTACACTAACTGCAAAAGCAATGTCAGGACGTGTGTGAGAGAGGTATATGAGTCTCCCTACAAGCCTCTGGTACTTTTCCTTTTCTTTTACTTCTTTTTCAGTTGCAGTAACCAATTTTAAATTTTGCTCAATAGGAGTTTCTGCTATCTTGCAACCAAGTAAACATGTCTCATTCAGTAGGTCAAGAATATACTTCCTCTGGTTGACAAGAATGCCATTTTTAGATCTGGCAAACTCCATTCCTAGGAAATACTTTAAGGTTCCCAGGTCCTTGATTTGAAAATCATTATCAAGGTTTTTCTTCAAGATATTCAGTCCTGTCTCATCATTACCTGTAAGAATGATATCATCAACATACACTATCAAAACGATCAACTTACCACTTCCAGTATGTTTATAGAACATGGTATGATCAGCTTGACTTTGACTGAATCCATAGCTTGTGACTGCCTTTCCAAACCGTTCAAACCATGCTCTGGGAGATTGTTTAAGCCCATATAATGATTTTTTTAACTTGCACACTTTGTTAATCCCGAGATCCACCTCAAAACCAGGTGGCAAGTCCATAAAAACCTCTTCTTCAAGATCCCCATTGAGAAAGACATTTTTCACATCAAGTTGATAAAGAGGCCAATCAAAATTAACTGCCACAGACAACAAGATTCTAATAGAATTGATTTTAGCTACTGGAGCAAATGTTTCTTGATAATCAATGCCATAGGTCTGAGTGAACCCCTTGGCAACCAATCTGGCCTTGTACCTTTCAATACTACCATCAGCTTTACATTTTACAGTGAACACCCATTTGCATCCCACCGTCTTCTTATTTTTTGGTAGTTCGACTATGTCCCATGTGCAATTTTGTTTCAGTGCATTGAACTCTTCCATCACGGCTAATATCCAATTCAAATCATTTAGGGCTTCCTGTATATTCCTTGGAACAAATAGGTTGGTTATTTTGGATGTGAAGGCTTTATGACAGTCGGACAATCTATGATAGGAAAGATAGTTTTCAATGGGATATTTGGTGCATTTACGAGTACCTTTCCTATGGGCAATTGGAATATCAAGATCAGAGACATTAGGTAAAGGATTAGAAGGAGATGAAGAACTAGGAGAAATAGGAGTAGAGTGTCTAATACCTGGATCTTCAGGATCATTCATCGGAGTATTTGATTGGTCCTGTGATAAGTCAATTGTCTGATCTCGGACTCTTTGAGTCAAGTTTCTTCTAGTATAAACCTGAAGTTTAGGATTTCGACTTGTAGAGTCATTTTGTAGTGTTTCTCCCCCTGAAGAAGAACTCTCCATACTTGGTATCGAAGGACTAGAGGTCATAATGGTAGGACCATTGATGTTTGGGAGAGAGAAAGTATTCCAAAAATTATCTTCAAAGTTAGATATCTCCTCATGAAGAAAATTTGGGCCAAAAAAAGGTTGATTTTCCAAAAAAGACACATCCATACTCTCAAAATACTTGTGGGTCAAAGGATCAAAACATTTGTAAGCTTTCTTATGAGAAACATAGCCTACAAAAATGCATTTAGTGGCTCGAGAATCAAGCTTAGTTCGAGAAAGATGAAAAGTATGGACATAAGCAGGACACTCAAACAATTTAATTGGTAAATCAGAAGACAGTCAGTTATTAGGAAAAAAAAACTCATTGAAGTGATTAAGAGGAGTTTTAAAATTCAAAACCTTAAACAACATTCAATTGATCAGATATGCAGTTGTAAGAATGGCATCACCCTAGAAATATTTTGGAACATTCATAGAGAACATAAGGGCACGAGCAACTTCAAGTAAGTGTCTATTCTTTTGCTCAGCAATGTCATTCTGCTGAGGCGTGTCACGACACGTAGCTTGATGAAAAATGCCCTTTTCTTGCAAAAAATTGGTTAATTGTTCATTGAAATATTTAGTGTCGTTATTAGAGTGAAGAATTCGAATTTTAGTTTGAAATTGAGTCTCTATCATCTTGTAAAACCGAATAAAAACCTCTTTTACCTCTGACTTTTTTGTTAACAAATAAAGCCAAGTTAAACGAGTGTGGTCATCTATAAAGGTAACAAACCAACGCTTATCACTATGAGTTAAGACTTTAGGCGGACCCCAAACATCAGTATGAATTAAGGAAAAAGGTGATGAAGCCTTGTACGGTTTAGGCAAATAGGTGGATCGATGATGTTTGGCAAAAATGCAACTTTCACATTGAAAAACTGAACAATCAAATCCTTTAAATAAATCGGGAAACAAATACTTTAAATAAAAGAAATTTGGATGCCCTAATCTACGATGCCAAAGCATGATAATTTCTTTAACAGAAGGAGAACAAACACTACTCAAGCCTTGAACTTTTTTATGACTAGCAGAAACTTCATCAAAGTAATAGAGACCATCAATCATCCTAGCACGTCCAATCGTCCCCCCCAACTCCTGATCCTGAAAGATACAATGAGTTTCACAAAAAATAACACGACAGTTAGCATCCTTAGAGAGTTTACTAACAGACAAGTTACAAGCTAATTTTGGAACATGAAGGATAGGACGTCGTATAAGTTTTGTAGTCAAAGGAATAGTTCCTTTTCCTGCAATAGAGGTGAAGCTGCCATCGGCAATGCGAATTTTTTCATTGCAATACACAGAAGAATATGATTCAAATAAACAAAAGGAACTAGTCATATGATCAGAAGCTCCAGAGTCTATAATCCATGGAGATGAATTGAGGCAAGAGAGAGCTTGAGGACAAGTACCTAATTGTGCCAAGGAAATACTAGGATTATCAGATGATGAATTGATCTGTAGCAGCTTCAAAATTTGATCAATTTGCTCTTTATTAAACGGGCTGGAGTCAACAACATTAGCATTAGAGGCATGTTGCTTAGAACTTTTCCAATTCACAGGTTTTCCACGAAGTTTCCAACAAGTTTCACGTGTATGTCGAGGTTTATTGCAATGGTCACACCAGACACGAGGCTTTTCATGTGGCTTATTGGATTGATTAGAAGCCTTCATTGCAGTATTTTCAGTCACCAACACAGAGCATTCAACTGAGTCAATAAGTTTTTTGCAAATCATAGCATTCATGTGACTTTCATAGCATTCATGTGACTTTCTTCCCTACGAACTTCAGAAAAAACATCATTAATAGTTGGAAGAGTAGTTTTTCCAAGTATTCTACCTCTAACTTCATCGAACTCAACATTGAGACCAACAAGGAATTTGTAAATATGACCATCTTCAACAGTTTTCTTATAGTGATTTTAGTTCTCTGTAGACTTCCACTCATACATATCAAAGAGGTCAAGGTCTTGCTAAATCCTTTTTAATGAGTGAAAGTATTGTCTAACGGATCTAGTTCCTTGTTGAATATCACCCAATTTTAAGTTCAACTCAAATACTTGTGACTGGTTGCCCAAATCAGAATACATCTGAGTTACACTATCCCATAATTCCTTGGCAGTAGAGTAACACATGTAGTTACAACCAATGTCTTCGACCATGGAATTGACAAGCCAAGTCATAACCATGGAGTTTTCAGCGTCCCATCTAGCGAATGAAGGGTCATTTGGACTAGGAATGTTTTTTTCTCCTGTGATGTAACCAATCTTCCCTTGTCCACGAATATATATCCGAAGACTTTGGGACCAGCGAAAAAAATTATCCCCATTGAGTCGAATGGTAGTTATTTGGATAGTGGGACCGGTTGAATGACCATGATTGTTGCAAACTCGAATGATGGGTACCTTAGTGTCTGACATATCGTTGAAGAAAGGAAACCCATAATACAAAATTAGTAGATCTGAAAAAAAAAAAAACAAGACAGGCTTAAACGAACCAACAACTAGGAAAATTATAGCTGACAGATAGCGGCAACCGATCAGCAGAAGATTGCGTTTTTTCTAGGGTTTCAAAAAGAAAAAAAATAGGTTTTTTTTTTTTGGGTTTTTAGGGTTTCAAAAATGTTGTTGCTCTGATATCATGCTAAAAACCATTATTCTTTTCTCTTATTAATCTTAGGAGGAAAGGATTTCTTAAATAGAAGAAATACCTAATTACAAATAAGGAAAGAATAAAATAATTACAAATAAGGAAAGAATAAAATATAGCAAATATAATACAATAAGTACAATATAAAATTTCACAATAAAGGAAATAATCAACACATTTGTTACATATTTAATCTTTTAGAAAGAATCAATTTAATCTTATTAAACCAATTTAAAAGATTAAACTTAGATTTCTAATCTCATTAGAAATATGATCTTAGGTCTATTATCTCAATCATATTTTAAAACAATTTTTTTTAAAATGATTATAGCCTAAGGTTTACATGCAACTCTTTATTATTAATTTTAATTCTAATTTTATTTAATTATAACAATTATAAATAAATGAAACAATTAAAAACCAACCATTGCATGCTAGACATACTTTAGTTAATTGTAACATGAATAAATTAACCTAAGATAATGTCATACTTCATGCAATATTCATTCATTACTAATATATAATATTTATATAACTAAGTAATGAATCGTGCTATAGGTCTTGAAACTATATGACATATATTATGACATATAATATAAAACATACATCGCATGTATATTTATATTAAAAGTTGATGGACTAGGATAGGAGCTCTCTAAAAAAGAAAAAAAAAAAACAAAAGGCTAACTATTACAAAATTTGAGTCAACCAGTTCGAAACAGGTGAACTAGGTCTTGAACTGCTCGAACCGAACCACCCTTCAAAGAACCACTTTGCAGCTGATCATGTAGCAACTGATCTATACGACGAGCATCTATGCGATAAGCATGAAAGACTATACGATCGCGCAGCTAGCAACTATGCGATGAGCATGAAAGACTATGCGACCGTGTAGCAAATAACCATGCGTTGAGCAACTAAAGACCGCGCGATCATTTAGCAAGCAACTAAGCGATCTTGTAGTAAACGCAACAGGATCGTATAGAAAAATCTACATGATTGCGTAGCATTAGCTATGCGATCGTTTAACAAATGCTACATGATCGTGTAGCAAAAGCTATCTGATCGCATAACAAGAGCTACCCGATCATTTAGTTATAGCTACAGATCTGGAACCTCTATTTCGTCTTCTCCATCAAAACAACACTCTGCAACCTTTCTTTGAAGCAACCCGGAACATCATTTGTGACTCAAACTTACAAATCATAGACTTAATTGTGACAATTAATGCCCAAAAACACAAGGGCCTTTACAAACTAAATTTGTAAATTAAAGAAAGCCTTAAACAGAGAGTTCTATCCTTAAACATCCATCGACAAATTTATCAACAACCATTCATAACATAAATAGAATGCAGATTATAAAACCCACCAATACTATAAAACAATTCAATATAAGAATGAAATTCGGAATAAGAAACCTACAACCTGGCTCGGATACCAATTGAAGGAACTAAAATGAGAGAACCTTGAGCGGAAACAGATCGACCAAATTCCATAATTTATTGAATACAAAGATTTATAGCAAACAAGCAATAAGATATGCATTTAAATCTAAATTACAACATGCTTTAAAAGAAAAATTGTTTTAAGAAACCTCACCTTTGAAGACATTTTTCTTCACGTTTTCCCTCGAACTGATCACGAACTTCTTGAAGACCTTCCTCAAGATAAACCTTGAAGCAAAACTCGATACTACCACAATGGATACCTTAGGGTGAGAATGCAGGAGTGGTGGACTCTGACTATTTTGGTTAAGAGGGAAAAACTTAAGGTAAAGGAAGAAGATTGAGAATTCTAAAACTCAAAACAAACTCACAGAACACTTCTGTATTTTCTTTCTCACAATCGTTTAACAGTCTTAGTTCCAGAAGAAGAAAAAACAAATTTTCTTTTCTACTTTCCATAAAAATAACCACCCCCACTGATGTGGGTGGAGAGAAAAGATGGGGAAGAGAATTGTAACTCCCTTCCTTATTATCAAAATAATAATAATATAAATATAAATATGATAACTAACTTATCGTATTATATATATATATATATATTATGTTATATCAAATATAACATATAACCTATAGTTTTAATATTGTATCACATACAATATAAACAATAGTTTATTTTCTCTATCATATGGCATTTAATATAAATCATATTTATATTAAATTTAACAACTATGAATCCAATTCATAGAAAATATATTTGAATCTCATTCAAATATTTATTTCCTCCCATTAAGTTATAATGTATCAAATACATTATGACAATTATATCACATATAATTGAAACAACTTAATTATATCATATATAATTAAATCTCTTTATTACTTTGAACAGTTCAAATTAATTGAAAAATTGATTCTCAACTAAATCCTATTGAGCTACCAAGGGGACCTCATGGACCTATAGCTTGAAGCTCCAACAGTACATGAATAATTAATTAAACTCTTTAATTACATTATTCACCATCTGTTAACTGTTGGACACTCCACTAAAGACCGACAGCTGTACTCTTCGCACTACAGATATATTTTTGTATCCATTGGATATAACCAATCAACAGTACAATGACCTTTCAAAAATTTCTCGTAAGTACAGCTTGGCTAAATTACCGTTTTGCCCTCGTAGTTACATCTAACTCCTCAAGTACGATTGATCCCTCTAATGAACAATAGATCATAGTCCTACTATGACTAAACCCCTCTCGTGCTAGGAGAGGGTGTGGCGCCACATTGTTCAAGACCCGAAATCAGCCCTTAAGGGAGTAATTTATCTACTTACCCTTGCTTCGGGGAAAGAGTGAATTCCATCTTATGTAGCTGTCTTCCCAGCTCCCCAATCAGACGAATCCTCAAAATGGAAGGCTTGTTGAGTTAGCAATTTGGCCATTCTTACCCATATAAATCAAAGAACCGCCCTCATAGGCAGGAGTTCACAACTCACTCAAGATTCATGTCATGTTACCTATGGTCATCCTGTTTAAATGTAAGTCTCTATTATGAACGACGTTATATAATGAGACTAAACATTTCATGGTTCAGTCTTATATAAACTCCCTTGTACAGAATATCCCCACTCGCATATATAATGCATGAATGATCAGAATCAGATAATTTGTAGTACTTTACAACAATTGTAACACCTACAAAGCGGGCCATACTCGTAGTGTCACTAGGATAAGGTACCCAGCCTTATCCAACTACTACAGACCATTTAGGTTATCACTTAAACATGATCTACCCATATGTCCCCACATACATGTTTAAGTTACAAAGATAACCTTGGATGTTAGTTTATTAGTTTGTGGTTGATGCAACTAAAGAATCAATTATTTTATAGACCATGAATAAAATATCATATATTTTATTAAATACATAAAGAGTTTGTTCAACAATGTTTACAAACTATAAGACCCTACGAGATTTAGGGCATCAACCCCAACAAGGAAAACCATGTAAAGAGTTTGTGAAGACACCTAAAAGGGTGTGTGTGTTGGATGTACATGCTGAAGACACCTAAAAATGCATGCAAGTAGAAGTTGGTGCAAGGAGGGGGGCTTGAGACTAGTACAAATAGGGGAAAGAGGGGCTTAGTTTTTCCATTCCACTCGAGAAAATTTTGATTTTGTTGAGCCAAATTAAAGATATTTGAGTGTAGAAAACATCACTGGGCTGCCAGAGTAATCCAATTTTAAGAGACCTAGAAAAATTTGGAAGGAAGGAAGAAAAGTCAGACTGCCGCAGAGGCCAGCATCCAAGTACCCAGCCACTTTACATCCAGCTGCCGCATGCTTCATCAACATATCTCGAGCGCACCCATTCAGACCCCACACATCCTCGCGCTTGCAATCACCCACATGGACGCAGTACTTGCACCTCGCCGTACTGTGCGGCCAACCTAACGCACGCTTGTGCCCATGTACGCATCCATCGTATCCACTAATGCCCATGCCTAAACGGTGCCCACCCATCTGCCATGTCTAGCACCCAACCCAATAGCAACCTTGCATTTGTGTGTGCTAGCAGCACCACTAGCACCCTTTTGCATGTCCGTTCATTAGCCATCTTAGACTACCCCAAATGCATGCTCAACACATCTCTTACTGCCCTTTGAGTTCTGAAACACCTAGTTTGGATTATTTTGTATTAGTAAGCTAAGTTTAAGGCCATAAAGGTATTCTAAGGTTATTATAGCCCTAATTTTAATTCTAAGCTAATCTAGGACAAATTTAGGGCATGTTGGGATTTAAAAAAACCAAGATTCCAAAAAAAGATTAGGAAGTTGGGAAGGTTTGGAGGAAAAAGAATCCTTGCTGGTGAATTTAGAGTGGTTTATTTTTAAATATTTTGGTTGATGTTATATACATATATAGTAGTATATATATGTATGATCTAGAGTTATTGGCATGATCTGTATTACATGTTTTTTCCTGGTTGAAAATCTTGGATTTAAATTTATCTATGGTTTGTACAAAAGAATGTTTTCTACCAGTTTGTATACACTATTTCAGTATGTTATGTGTGGAAAAAGGAAATGTGTAAACCTTTAGTTTGAGAAAATCATATTTTACTGTGGTTTGAGGAACATGATTTCAAACATTGAAGTTTGCTTGTTGTACCCTAATGGACCGCACGGGATGGTCAAAAGATCTGTGGATCGAGATTTTATGTTTGTGACCGAGTCTCCCATTGGATAGTCAAAATATCTCTACATCTAATATTTGAGTCAGTGGAGGAAATCTCGTATAGGATGGATAGAGGGACTGCAGGCCAGCTCTAAGCCTATGACGAGATTCTATGTTGACATGTGTACATGGTTGGGTTATATTTTATTCGGAGACTGATTTTTAGAACTTGGTTATGGTTTACATGGATTTATTCCTTGTTATGTTCAAGGAAATCTATGATCATGCCATATTACTATTTATTATGCTCATGCTCATATTTTAAAATTTAAGCAAGTATTTCGATATTCTGGTACTATTTACATCGAAAAATATTTATAAAAGGTTTTCAAAAGAAAAATCTATGTTCATATTATGATCACCACTTGTTGTGCTCAGAGAATGGGCTTCGTAAACCTCCCCTCCACAATCAAACAATATTTATGATTCATCGAATCGACTACTTATACTACTAGGTAGCACAAGCGATAAGTCCGGATTCGAACCTTAGGGGGGCCTAAGATAGAATCTCTTCTAAGCTAAATTCGCCTTTGAAAAGTAATAAAAACAGGGGGGATTTTGATTTGGTTGACAGGAAAAACTAAATACGAAAATTAAATGGTAGAAAAGTAAGATGGATTGAGAAAGAGAGAGATGAAGCCACAAGATTACCTTCATCGATTTAGAGATCGGTGAGTTATCTATAAATCTAATCATCGATTAATCATAAAAACATTCTTGAATTAACTATTTCTTAAGTCTAATCAAATGTAGGAAAAGCCCATAGAAACTCCAATGGAAAATCAACATGTCGTCAATTCCTAAATTAACCTAATGTTGTCACACCAACCATTTCATTTAGTTAATCACTTCACATTCTTGGATTGGCTAGGACTTAAGCAAGAATGACCAATTCTAACCTAATGCATTTACAATGTTTAGGTTTCGTTATCTCTTAAGTGAGCCTAGAAGCTGAGCAATCAAGGCATAATTATAACAAAAACCTATTGCTGCTGTATTAAGCATGTTTTCGATGCAATTACGGACAACAAGAGCAAATTAACGTACAAGAGATTAAGTCGTCAATTCAATCTACCTATATTCTCATTCTAGAAATTCAAACAAAGATTGGAAAATAAGTAAGAAACAACAAGATCAAGAAGAACTCATAAGAAATCTCATTAAATTCAAAGAAAACCCTTACAGACCTCAAAACCGATGTAATAGCCTTCAATCATTCATCATATCCGAATCAAGAGGTCGAGATTTGACATTAAAGTTCAAAATATAAGGAAATCTCATGAGTTCTGGCCTAAAATAGCCAAAACCAAGCAAAATACACTCAAAGTCGGCCTAACTCTCCTCTCTCTTTACCTAATTCGGAAAGAAAAGATATTATTATAGCCACAACGCGACATTGGGATGAGCGTAGTTACGCTGGCTTTTTCTCGGTGTAGCATAATTACTCGGTGGGTTACGCTATCAATGATCAGGCGCACATGTTTTCTTCGGTCAATATCCATAGTGTAATTACGCTATGATTAGGCGTTGTTACGCTGCAAGAAAAGAAGCTCCCAAGTCTTCAACGCAAGGTTGGAGTGTAAAGAAAGGGTCGTTATGTTGTATGGATTACTTGCTTTCTGCCTTTTAGTGTAGAGCTATGCTCGATGGAGGCTAATTACACTAACTTCAAGGGTATTTTGGTAATTTTTCTCCTTTGAACATCAAATGCTCAAATTAATTCATTAACCCCGAATGACTTTAAATGCTCAATTCTACCTATTGAGTGCTCAATACCTACAAAGTAGCATAATAAACATACAAAATTCATAAACAAACCTAAACTAAGCTAAGGAAAATAGCATTTTGATGGTGTTATCACCTCTCATTGGACTTCGTAGTTCATGTTTTCCAAATGTTTTATTTTTCCTCCCCCCTCCACCTCCAGGTAGCAATGGAAAAGAGTTATGAGGTGTCGCTTGAGGTCAATGTCTATCACACTACATGATTAATTATTTATCTTAACTATTTGAGGGTCTTTAAAGTCTGGTTGTGGGTATTGAAGTTAGGAATTTGTAAATACATGATGATAAATATTAAAACCTGATTGTAATAAAGTAAACTATTTATAATTAAGCAATCTTCTAGATTATATAAGTTGTGGGCAAAAAAGGCTAGAGTGGACAGTAGATATCACAAAAGAGTGGTATTTACTGTTTTCATGTCTCCTTCTAGGTGAAAGAGGTAGACTCTGGAGGGGGTGTGACACTACACAATTTCTCCATCATCCAAAAACTCTCACCAGTCTGTCTCACTCGTTAGAATCACTCCTCGACATCTTTCGATTCCACACCGTCACTCCTTGTTCTTGCTACTAAGTTTATCTTCTACTTTTTTTCTCGATTTTATCTCCATCAGTAATACTCTATACTACTATTGATGTTTTTTTGTCATTTGAGATTCGAAGGCACCTGATAAGTTGAATGGAATCGAATTAAATGCTTAGAAATCTTGATTTGGGTTGTGAAGATTAAGAGTTGTTTTCTTGGGTTTGTTTTCTTTTCATTGCTATATATTATTGTTATTATTATTCTCTTGGATCTCACGGGAAAGGGGGAGAAAAGAAAGGGAATGGAAGAACACAAACTTTAATGGAAAACAAAGACACCAAAAAAAGGTGGTAATTACAGGGAGAAGGAAGGAATAAGGACAGTTGTAGATTCGATTAAAGTATCTTATACTAGTCTTCGAGTTGTGAAAACTTGCTGTTCGTAGTTTTGAATTTATTCGAAATGCTCAATTAAGATTTATGGCAGATTTTAGGCAAGAATATCCCTCTTGAATATTCTCTCAATTCGATTGAGGTTTTCAAATTGAATTCTAACATGTAAACTTTGTTTTGATTGTATAGATTTCAAGGAAGTTGACACTTGTTCAATGAAGTGAAATTTAGATTGAGAATTATAGGATTTTTTTATCGGGGTAAGTATTTTTCACATCTATTCGAAAATGTAATTGTGACTATTGGGATTTGATAAGAGTTTGAAAGTACATTTTGAATGTTTGAAAGTATGTTTTTTTGACTTTAAGATTTACTAAAATAGTTTTATGTAATTTTAATTATTTATGAGAAATGAAAATATATGACTAATTTTAATAGTTTTATAATTGTTCCTATGAAGTTTTGGATTAGCTTCAGGCTTCTTCAATACTTTTCAACTAGGACCCATGAGTCATTTTCGGTAAGTTTTAGGTGTTAAAACTATGTTAAAATCATTCCAGGTTCAATTAATGTACTATAAAATAGTTTATAATCTGTAGGGATTCTCTTTGTATTTCAAGACTAGTTCGAAGTATGCTATAAGTAACTTTGTTTATATTTATGCATTTTTGTAAATGAAAATGGTTGTTATTAGTCTTTTCTCTTAATTTGATAGGCTTACTTGTTTAGATTCATAAATAATTTTTCATTGAGTTGTTTATAGTGTCTATTGAATTCATCGTACTTCATGAGTTTTATTACCTTGTTAACTTTTTTTTTTTTTGTTTTTGTAAGTTGAGTTGTTTGTGTTTAATTGTTATAATTTCTTTTTGTTTATGTATATGCATTTATCAAAGTGAATTTGAGTTCTATAATTCTTTTTTCTTATTTTCGATAAGTTGCTTGGGTTGATAACTTTATTTATGGATTCCATTGAATTGTACATGTATTATATCTTTATAAGTTTTTTCTTCTTTTTTTTTTTTTTTTTTTTATGTCTAGGCATTTTGTCAAATGAATTTGCATTCTATTGGTCGTTTCTCTTACTTTTAATAAGTTTACTTGTTTGGATTGATAATTTTTTGGTTCCATTGAATTGTTTGTGTTTATAAGGTTATAAGTATTTTTGTTTACTTTTATGCATTTTTCTAAAATAGTCTGCTAGACTTACTTTCTTTGATTTTGTCCTTTTTCTTCGGAGTACTTTCACGTTAAAACTTCGTTTGGTCATTTTTCTTATAGTACCCATTACGATTTTTCAAAATGTTATATTATTTACTTATCTTTTATATCAAGTGGCCTGAAATGAGGGGAAAGGTCAATGAAGAAAGCCAAAGAAATAGGACAAAAAATAACATTCCAAGGACTAAAGTTCAAAAGGTCAATGAAGAAAGCCAAAGAAATAGGACAAAAAAGAACATTTCAAGGACTAAAGTTCAAAAACAATTTGAATTCTAAGGTATTTCTTTTCCATATACCCTGGTTGGCAGCTTTCTAGTACCATTACCAAATTTATTCTCATTGTGGTGTTTTTTTTTCCCCTCCATTTCCTCATGGTATTTAATGACGAATGTACCCTTTGTTAATTTGTTCATGCAATAAATTAATTAAGAACCATCATGATTTTATAAGATTTTCTTCATAATTACTTCCAAAATTTGGGGATTTTAAAATTAGATTTCAGAAATTTTTAAATTTCATTCATGCGGTGTTTTTTTCCTTGTTATTTCTCTTTGTTTCTATCTTTGTATTTAAAAATCAAACTGCTAAATATTTAACATGGTCCATGGATAAGTAAATATTTTATCATGGTCCATGGATAAGTAAATATTTAACATGGTCCATGGATAAGTAAATATCTTCCAAAATTTAGGGTTTTTTTTTCTTTTTTAAATTTTGTTTGGAAGACCATCCTCAATAAGTGGATTTTGTCTTACTTTTTTATTGGTCTACTCCTTTATGTTCCTCCTAACGGTGTTCGTGGGTTGGTTTGAGTTGGGTTAAGTTGGGTTGAAGTACTTTTTGGACCAACCAAATTGTTTGATTTGTTAATTTCCTCAACCTAAATAATTTTTATTAAAAAATAATTCAATCCAACCCAACCATAAAACAATTGGGTTGGGTTGGTTTGAGTTAATTCGATTATTTATTTAAATTTAGGTTCTAAAAAGAAGTAAAATGTAAATACGAAAATACTTTGATTTAATTATTTTCATAGATTGAATTAAAATTTAAACATAATTTTAATCTATATAATGAATTTTTTTTCAGAGTGCTAAAAACTATTTTTTACCAGTGCTAAAAAGTAGTTACCAGTGATGCCAACTTTTTCGATTTTTTAGAAAAAAAAATATTTACGGGAATGAAAGATTAAATCTTCAACCTCTAGAGAGGAAAATTATGTCAAATTTTCGTTAAACTAAACTCATTTTGATTGATTTTTAATGTTTTTAATTCATCATAATACGTGCCATATGAATAGTAATTCAAAAAAAATCACAAACCTAATTTATTTTTGTTGAATGGTCCAAACACTTTTTTCTAACACGAATGATGTAGGCTCCATTTCGTAATCATTTTTTTTTTTTATTTTGTTTTTGAAAATTAGGTCTATTTCCTCCCCTTTTTTGTAATGATTTGCATCTTTCTTGAGTACAATGGTTCAATTCTTAGTAAAATTCTCCAAAAGAATAATATTTTAAAAGCTAATTTTTTTTAATTTTCAAATTATGACTTGGTTTTTAAACCATTGGTAAAAGGTAGATAACAAAGAAAAAAATTTAGAGGTGGAAATGGTATCTATGAGCTTAACTTTCAAAAAGAAAAACTCAAAAACCAAATTATTACCGAACAAGACTATAATGATTTAGTTTGTGTAGAGTTGAAAATGTTCTAGAAATTTTATTTGTTTGTATACTAGCTCTTTTCTTATTATTTCAATATCTAGTTGGAAAGTTGGAACCATACTTTTGATGTGGTATGTATCTTAACTAGTCAAACTATATTAAGAAAATAAATAAATAAGGAAGGATTTTCATTTCACTTAGGTTAATCCTAAACTTTGTTTTATTAAGATTTTATTTTTTTACTACAAATGGAGTGGGAGAATCGAACATAACGTCGAGAACGATAATAAAAAAAATATGTTAATTGAATTAGGCTAATTTTGACAAGATTCCATATTATTTTTAATAACATGATTTAATAATTATTTGTATAATAGTATTCTTCTTGGAATGTCAATCAAGGTGGTTGGAGATTTAGAAATGAAAATTACTTAGGTACATCCTAGTTAGGCTACACTCATCTTTGTTCACATCTCACTTCATTGTGCAATAATAGTTTGTCATGTGACAAACTCTTCTTATTTCTATTTTATTTCTATTTTTTTTAGTTTTTTTATTTAATTAAAGGAAGATGTATAATGACGAATACATCGTGAGATGCATTTACATATTGTTACTTGGAAACTACTCCTCTTCCCTCGACCCTCAAATGAATAATTTTTTTCATCTCTACTCTATTTTTCAATGTAAAAAATAGTGCTAATTTGACAAATTTCCTAGTTAGAGGTGGAGTTCCCCATAACTCTTCATCTTTTCATAATTATCTTTCATTATTTTTTACAAAATATATAATTAAATATTAATACATACCGGAAATCTACTACTTTAAATAGCTAGTTTTAACAAATAAAATTTAAGAACTCAATAAAAAAATGTATTATAGTAATGAGAGGAATCACTCTCTTATTCAATAGCCAATTTTGGATGTATTCAATATATTTTTATTGATAAATTAATTTTAAAAAGTCAATAAATACGGTTACTATAAAATAACATTTTTTTATATATATAACATGAAACCTATGGATGTCTCTCCTAATTTTTTGCATGGGTTTGTTTTTATGAATGAAAAGAAAAATCCTCCTTTCTCATCATTAAAATTTATTGACGGATGTCAATATTAAATTACACATTGACATCTACCAATAAATTTTAAAATTTAAATGAAAAAACATACTATTAATTTTGTGTAACATTAATAGTAAATTGATTTGAAGAAGAAAACGTGACTATAAAAGAAGAAAAATTTAGCACATTGATATCAACGCTTAATCACCACAACGATATTAGGTGCCGACATTTTCTATCTAATAACTTGGAGTATATAAAGATACACTTCTAATCATTTGACCAAAATATTGCTTAAAACTATTCCAATTCAATGTCAAAGGAAACATACGTAAACCAACGTTCAATATATGTTAATGATCAATACATCTCTGGTTGAAATTCCTTCCCCCTATTGTAATTAGATACATTAAAAAAAAATCCAATTCAATTATTAAAGCAAAGAGGAAATCTTTGTTTTGACCGACTCTTTTACTTTTGATCTACAAATCTAATATTTAAAGCTTTTTTTATTCAGAAAGTTTGAGAAAAAGATATAAAATTCTTTAATCCCATATAATCCTTCTCTGTAGTAAGCCATACGGCAAAACCATTCAACAGTTTATCATTCTTCCATCCTTATATAAACCAGCCAAGCTACCAAGCTCAGCTTCACAATAACAACCATGGCTTCCCATAAGATCATCTTCTTCCTTCTTTCTTTTCTCCTACTCTTACAGACAATTTCTGCGGTTCAGTTCACGGTCACCAACAAAGCCGTCGGAACTCCCGGTGGCGTCCGCTTCAACAATGAAATCGGCATGGACTACAGCCGACAGATATTGGTAGCTGCCACTGATTTTATATGGAATATTTTCCGGCAATGGTCCGCTGCAGACCGGAAGAATGTGCAGAAGGTTAGCCTGTTCATCGTCACAGACTACGACGGAGTGGCATTTGCTATCAACAACGAAATTCACATTAGTGCCGATTATATTGCAAACTATGGCGGGGACTTGAAGAGGGAGATAACAGGTGCTAAACGTATCCTCGATTTTGTGATTAATAAATTTTAATTCACCATTTGAAAATATCTTCGATACTCTCTCCTTTTATTGTGTGCTACGTCAATATATGCGTTTTCATATTACTCTACTTATTGTATGTCACGTGTCAGGTCATTTTTAAAAATAGGGTATTTGTTGTTTTTGAGACCACAAATATTTATAAAAACAAAATGTAGGAGTCCAGATATTAACGTGAAGTTCACTAAATTTATATTTTAAATAAAGGGAGATTAGAAATTTTCTATTTTTTAGAATTACTTATCAATTATAATAATTATGAATTATTTTTTTAGAAAAATGTCAATTTAGGGATATATATGATATTATGTAAGCACAAAATTAATGGAAAATTCAAAAAAAAAATAATTTGACTACTTCTAAGACAATTTAAATTTTACTAAATTTTTATTTTAGGCCAATTTTAAAGAAAAATGGAAACCTTATCCTGGTAACGCTACGAATGCGACCCGTTTTGTGGAATGGTCACAAGTGTTGTGACTTGTCACAGTAGTATGATCCTGATCATTCGTGTAGGGGACATTCGAACGGGGGCATCCTATACAAAGAGTTTGTATAAGACCTGACCACAAAGTGTTAATGTCTCACCGTTCATGACAGATACTTCACTTCACTAGGATGACTATAGGTAACATGACCTCAATCCTGAGTGAGTTGGGAACTCCTGCCATTGAGGGTGGTTTTTGATTTGTATGGGTTCAAGTGGCCATGTCGCCGACTCAAACCTACCATTTTGGGGATTCGTCTGATTTGGAAGCTGGGAACTCAGCTACACAAGATGGAATTCACTCCTTCCCCGAAATAAGGGCAAGTAGATAGATAGCTCCCTCAAGAGCTGATTTCAGGGCTTAAACGATGTGGCGCCACACACCTTCTCTCGGCCCTAGAGGTGTTCACACGTAGTTGGACTATGTTGTATTGTTCATTAAATGAATCAGTGGTACTTAAGAAGTGAGATGTAACTACAGGAGCAAAACGATAAATCACGCAACTGTACTTACGAGCATCTGTGAAGGGTCATCGTACTCATGATTGGTTATATTCAATGGACACTGAAATATATCTGTGGTAAGAAGAGTTCAGTTGTTAGTCTTTAGTAGAATGTCTGGCAGTTAATGGATGGTGGATCTCGTGGCTAAAGAGTTTAGTCAGCTATTAACGTACCGTTGGAGCTTCGAGCCACAGGTCCATAAGGTCCCCTAGGTAGCTTGGATAAAGTCAAGAATCAAATTTTGGGTCAGTTTGACATGTTTAAATTGACAAGAGGGAGTTCAATTATATATGTAATTGAACTCGTTGATTATATATGATATAATTGACTAAATGTATGAGATACTTTTTTTTTTTTTTGAGGAAATTATATATAAATATGATTTATATCAAGTGGAGGAGAAATTACTATAGTAGATATATGATATCAAACTATACGTTAAGAATACAATGTGATTATATTCATTTATTAATTATTGGTTGATTATGTGGTAATTGGCCGGAACTTTCTCGTCAATCGTGCGTTAGTAGGAAAATCTCATTTTGTTATTGTAACTGAAGAATAAAATGAAAATTGGTTTCATTTTGCAAAGAGTTTGGAAAAATCGCTCAAGGTGTGGAAACGTATCGATCGCTTAGCTTAGAGCCTATACGATAGTGCCCTATCGCTTAAACGATTGCACACCTTGTGTCTAAACGATCACACGCATTCTCTAAACGATCAGTCAGCTTTTCTAAACGATCGCTTAGCGTGCCGAATTTTCTAAACAATCGCTTACTAATTACTAGACGACCGCTTAGGAAAACCTACACGATCATGTAGCTTTCTCTAAATGATAAGTGTATGCTATACGATAGCCTGTAGTTTGTAAACAATTTGTACGAACGCTTATGTTGTATAATATATGATATTTTACTTCACGTCTTGATTTTGCTCAATTGTTTGTTTTAATTGCTTTACCACAAACCAATAAACATAAAATTCCAAGTTATCAGTGTATAACTTAAGCATGTATGTGGTCACATACAAGTGGATCATGTTTTAAGTGATAACCAAAATGGTCTGTAGTATATGGATATAGGAGGAAAACTTTATCTTGGTAACGCTACGGATGCGGCTCGCTTTGTGAAATGGTCATAAATGTTGTGACTTGTCACAGATGGTCTCATCCTGATCATTCGTGTAGAGAACATGCGAGTGGGGGCGTCCTATAAAAAGAGTTTGTATAAGACTTGACCACAAAGTGTTAATGTTCCGTTATATAACACCATTCATGACAGAGACTTCACTTCACTAGGATGACCATAGGTAACATGACCTCAATCCTGAGTGAGTTGGGAACTCCTGCCCATTAAGGGCGATCCTTTAATTTGTATGGGAGCGAGTGGCCAAGTCTGATTTATAACATGACTCAAACCTAACATTTTGGGGATTCGTCTGATTTGGGAGCTGGGAACTCGGCTACACAAGATGGAATTCACTCCTTCCCCGAAGTAGGGGCAAATAGATAGATAGCTTCCTTAAGAGCTGATTCTAAGGCTTGAATGATGTGGTGCCACACACCTTCTCTTAGCCTGAGAGGTGTTTACACATAGGACTATATTGTATTGTTTATTAGAGGAACTAGTGGTACTTAAGGAGTGAGATGTAACTACAGGGGAAAAACGATAAATTGGCTAAACTATACTTACAAGCATCTGTGAAGGGTCATTGTACTCATGATTGGTTATATCCGATGGACATAGAAATATATTTGTGGTAAGAAGAGTTCAGCTGTTGGTCTTTAGTGAAATGTCTGGCAGTTAACGGATGGTTGATCTCGTGGCTAAAGTGTTTAGTCAGCTATTCACGTACCTTGGAGCTTCGAGCCACAGGTTCATAAGGTCCCCTAGGTAGTTTAGATAAAGTCAAGAATCAGTTGTTGGGTCAGTTTGAAATGTTCAAATTGACAAGAGGGAGTACAATTATATATGGTTAATTATATATGATATAATTGACTAAATGTATGAGATGCATTTTTTTTAGGAAATTAGATATAAATATGATTTATATCAAGTAGAGAAAAAATTACTATAGTAGATATATGATATAAATATGATTATATTCATTTATTAATTAATTGGTTAATTATGTGATAATTGGCCGGAACTTTCTCCTCAATCGTGCGTTAGTGTGAAAATCTCATTTGGTTATTGTAACTAAAGAATAAAATGAAAATTGGTTTCATTTTGCAAAGAGTTTGGAAACATCACTCAAAGTGTGGAAACGTATCAATCGCTTAGCTGAGAGCCTATACGATAGCGCCTTATCGCTTAAACGATCACGCACCCCGTGTCTAAACGATCGCTTAGCATGCCGAGTTTTCTAAAAAATTGCTTACTAATTACTAGACGATCATTTAGTAAAACCTACACAATCGTGTAGCTTTCTCTAAACGATAAGCATCCGCTATACGATAGCCTTCTCCTACTTGCTTATTGTTCTACACGATCATCTCGTTCCTCCTTCCTCTACCAATTCCATCAAAGATCACTCTTTGGAATCTCACTCCGAGAATACCAAGGGCTCTAAGTGGTGGTGTCGCCCCCACTCCTACCGTTCGTGTAGACGATCGTGTTGTTGGTAGTCGACTATTTGTTGGGTGATAAAGAATGTAGAGGTTTGCTTCCATTGGGTTGAGTTTGAAGTGAAGAGAGTCTTCAACTGGTGCGTATACTCAATTTCTTGTATTTTATTTATCAAAGCATGTCATTAATTAGTGTAAAATTGCATATCTGTTTGTTAGAATGTGGGTGTGGTAATTCAGTCACAATGAAATAGGAAAGATCCGAACGCGCTCATGGATACTCTTGTTTAAGAGTTCCTTCAGAGACAATGTGGGAGTGAGCTATAACTCCTTCCTTTTTATTAATTTCAAATAAATTAATAAAATACAATATATAATAACTACTTTATTATATATACACTATACATTATATCAAATATAATATATAGCCTATAGTTTTATATTCCATCCAATACAACATAAACGATAGATTTTATTCTCTCTTAGCTATATGTGACATTTAATATAAATTACATTCATATTAAATCCATTTATATGAATCTCATCCATGGATCATATCCAAATATTTTATTCCTCTCAATATAAATCATATTTATATTTAATTACATGAATCTCATTCATATAATTGGTATTTGAATCATATTTAAATTCCTCTCATAATGTATCAAATACATTGTAATTAATTATATCATCTATAATTAAATCCCTCAATTAATTTGAACATTTCAAATTAATCCAAAGATTAAATTCCTATTGAGCTATAGTGGGAATCTTATAGACCTGTAGATTAAAGCTCCAACAGTACTCGGATAATTGATTAAACTTTATAAGTAAAATACTTAACATTCGTTAACTGTCGGTCACTCCACTAAAGACCAACAGGTGCACTCTTCGCACTACAAATAAATTTTTGTGTCCATTGGATATAACCAATCAAAGTGCGATGACCCTTCACAAATTGCTCGTAAGTACACCTGGGCCAAAATACTGTTTTGCCCCTGTAGTTACATCTAAATTCTTAAGTACCACTGAGTTCTCTAATGAACAATAAGTCATAGTCCCACTATGACTAAGTCCTCTCGGGCCAGGAGAGGGTGTGGCCACTATGTTCAAGACTCGGAATCAGCCCTAAAGGGAACAATTTATCTACTTGCCCATGCATCGGGGAAGGAGTGAATTCCGTCTTAAGCTAAGTCTCAGCTCCCCAGTCAGACGAATCCCCAAAATGGTAGGCGTGTTGAATTGGCAATCTAGCCACTCTCACCCATACAAATCAAAGGATCACCTTCATAAGTAGGAATTCACAACTCACTCAAGATTCAGGTCATGTCACCTATGGTCATCCTAGTGAAATGTAAGTCTCTATTATTAACGGCGTTATATAAAGAGACTAATCATTTCATGGTCCGATCTTATATAAACTCTTTGTATAGGATACCTCCACTCGCATGTCTCCACATGAGTGATCACGATCAGATCATTTGTAGTTCTTTACAAAACTTGTAACACCTACAAAGCGAGTCATATCCGTAGTGTCATCAGGATAAGGTACCCAACCTTATCCATCTACTACAGACAATTTAAGTTATCATTTAAACAAGGTCCACTTGTATGTCTCTACATACTTGTTTAAATTACATAAAATAACCTCGAATCTTAGTTTATTGGATTGAGTATATGCTTATAAAATAACACTTATTTTATTAACAACAATATGTTTATACAGAGTTTACAAACTACGAGATTACAAGGAGATTTAGGACACCATTGCCAATATTTCGGTCTTTTCCAACCACTTTAGGGCTTATAATGTTAGGAATGTCCTAAAACTCGCAGTTCGTAAATATTGTTAACATATTCTATTTATCAATAAAAGTATTATTGAGTATTTTATTCAATAAATTGTTGTTGATATTGCATTCTGTTATAAAAATCCAATAAATGCTTTAACTTTACGTGGCGACATCAAAGTGGATCAAGTTTTAGTATATAGCTAAAATGGTCTATAAGTGTATGGATGAGATTAAGTGTCTCATTCTGTTGACAATATTGGATGTAAATGATGTGATCCGAAAATCATTCATGTGGAGACATGTGAGTAGGGGCGTCCTATGTAATGAGTTGGGATAAGAACGAACCTCAAAATAGTCGCTTTTCTTTATAACGACCGTTTACTGTTAAAACTAGCTATTTCAAAATTCAATGACCTAGGGTAACTCGATATTAATCCTTCGCTAACTATGAACTCCTATTTATTCGGGTTTACCTTTATTCTGCATAGGTGAGAGTAGTCCAACAACACTAGTCAATAAACCTCCCATTTTTTAGATAAGACCGGATAGATAGATGGGAACATACTTCTGCAAGATAGAATTCACTCGTACCCGACTTAGGATTTGCAGATAAATTGTTCTCTTAAGTATTGATTCCTGGTCTTGAACAATGGGGACCAGCCTTCTCATGATCGAGAGAGAGATGGTTTATTAACTGGATATAAACCAATTTGTTCAATAGAAGATCAGTGAGAGCTTAAGGAATAAGATGTATTAATAAGGGTAAAATGGTAATTTTGATCTAGCTGTAAATATGAACAACCTGTGAATGATTGACTTATCGATTATGGTTAAAAATGGATAGAAATATATCTATAGTGGGGAGAGTGCAACTATCGAGCTATAGTGGTGTGTCTCGATAGAATATTGATTAATTTGGTCTAAAGAGTTTAGCCAATTAATTTGAAATCGTTGGAGCTCATGATCTGTAAGTCCATAAGGTCCTTCTACTAGCTCGTAAAATTATCTTGGATTAGTGAATTGAGTGGATTCAAAATATCCATATTCGAAATTAAGGTTTTGAATTTGAAGTGTTCAAATTCAATTAGGGTTTTCATTAACTGTATTTGATACAATTAAAATGTATAATTTAGTTGAAATTAAATGAAATTGGAGAAATTAATAATTTAAATATTAAATTACATGAATAGGATTCATGTATTATTTAGGTGTTTAATTGATTTAATGTTTTATATTAAATTATTGTTATTATTTAAATTAATTAATTAAATTTGTTTAATTAACTATTTAAATAACTCTTTTTTCAAAATTGGAAATTCAAAATTGAATTGAATTAAAACTTATTTTATGAAAACCAATTTTAATTTATTGTTTTGAAACTATTTTTAATTAATTAAAAATTAGATAGTTTATTAATCCAACTTTTCTTGAATTAATCCACTAAATTGAACACCTAAGCAACAACATTAATGCAATTTGAAGTGCCAAACTGCACTAATGCTAAATGCTTGCATTGACCAATTTTCAGATTTTTTAGGCATGCAAAATCTATTCTGAAAAATTATGAAAAAAAAAAATCTCTTCAACTCAAATCCCCTCTTGAACTCACCCAACTTCACTTCAATTCAAAGATTCCACTTCTCAATCTGAGTTAGAGAATAGTAGAGAAAGTCTTTGTGGTGGTCCATTGCAGATTTGAAGTCACAATTCGTGGAGAGAAGTTGTGTGTGAAGAGATTCATCAAAAGTTGTAGTTCTTGAAACCCTTTTCTCTGACATTTTGTTTCAATGCATGTTTTCAAACTCAAATTAAATGTAATTAGAGTGCTTATTGATAATGATTTTTTCCACTGTGTATTAGTTTATTTATCAATTAGTATTAGAGCATGATTTAAGTAATCAATTATCGTTAATTTGAGTTTGGTGGGTGAATTTCTAAGATTGTATGTTTTTGTGACTGATATAGTTGAAATTCAACTTTGGCTCTAGATTTCTCTTTAATTATGAAGTTTAATTTGTGATTGGCTCTTGTTTGATGAGCTTAAATGTGTACTCTAGAGTTTATAATTTGATTAGAGTCAATAGAGTTGAAATTTAGCTGTAATTGAAGATTGAAGCAAGCAAGGTCAGCAGCAGAAGTTTGGACTGGAGCTACTACCCTCACAGCGTCACAATGCTTCATCTTGGAGCCTAAGGCATTATAACACTGAGATGAAGTATCTTGATGTTGTTCATCCCAACAAGAAAGGCGCGTGTGACGGAACTGATTCGCTAGAAGAAGCCAGCATGACCGATTTGGTGACCTGTTGACTGGTTTAGTCCATTTTGGTCAGATTCAGTCATTATTGGAGCATTTGGAAGCCAATTTGGCCAGTTTGGGTCCGGTTCGAGTCGAGTCAAGCGGTCCAGGTCACTTTTGTTTTTTGGTCTTCTTTTGTAATAATTTAGTTGTTTTGCTTGCTTAGGATGCCCAAGTTGAACCATATTAGTATTTTTTAAATATTTTATGCATGTGATGTATGTTATATTTAAATTACACATTTTTGTGCATATAGTATGCCATTGAGATTTAAAATTCCCCATAGGAAATCATGTTGCATGCATAATATTATGTTATAAGTTAGTTATAATATATATAATATGTATGTTTAGGGTTTCTAAATTTTAATGTAAGTGTTATGTTAATTTTTTAATGTCTTTGATGTATGTTTATGGATGAAAAACATGTCTATTGTTTTATAAGTTGTTATAAAATTGGATTAGACATTAAAATCCATAACAAAGATAAGAAGCATGCACACTTATGTTAACAACTTATTTTAATAGTTAAAATAGGTTGTAATCTTATAAAATTTGGTTACAAACTCAATCGGTTCATAATCCTGTCTAAGGTTAGAGGTATTTCAAATTGAAGGTTTACATAACACCTGCTACCTGGGGATTATGACAGAAATGTTGAGTATTTTTAATCGGTTTTATGAGCTTGCATGAATGGTGTGAGATTTTAAAACCGGTTTATCACCTAGACATCATAGGTCAAAATCCAATATAAACATTATATTTAGATAAATCACATAGACTTAGGTTATTTAAATTAACTGGAATGTACCTAAGTAAAAGAATACCCAAAAATTTAGAACACTTCAGTAGGAGATTGACAATATATACGAATATCATTTTTAGCTCTCACGTCCCCAAGAGTTCATACTGTGAGAACCATGCTCGGTTTTGTGTCGCTTTTACCACGACTGCTTCATTCGATAAAGTGTATGCATGAGTCAATAATAAGGTGAATGGGAGAAGTAGTTCATAGTAAGTGGGTGAAAGAAATGTGTCAACATATCCTATGGTCTCTTCCATTTGTTTGAATCGTAAGATTCCTATGTTGTGTTTGCTGTCGTTTTTAGGTGGCACTAGCTAGTCGTTAACCACAACGATCCCCTCGGAGGGTTGTAACATAGGATTTGAAACAACTCAAGCTTCAAAAATGAATAGGGTTTTATAGATTTGTCTTGGACATTGCCTTCCAATTCGAAGGCATGTTCACACCATTCTATAAAATCTAAAAATGGCAGGTCACACTTACAAGAGTTATTAAATGCTAGTAAAGTTCTTGACCAAAAACGATAATCAAACAACTATAGGAATAAGAGTTATTCTAGATATAGTATTTGGTCAAGATTGTCTTGCTTCAGTGAAGGAGTATTTGACTGCCCCTCGGTAGTATCTATTCTGACTCACTAAAGTATCGTTGCAAATAAATAAAGAAATATGGGTACTTTATTACTTTTTGCTAAAATTGGATTTAGATGCATAAGTTTAATAGAATTTGTTTATTTTTTAGCAATGTCAAACTCGATTATACAACTTCTTGCTTCTGATAAATTTAACAGAGAGGGTACTCTAATTGGAAATCGAACATAAACATGATACAAGTAGTTGAGATTTGAGGTTTGCTTTAACGGAGGAATGTCCTCTTCCCAGTTCAATTGCTAACTGAAATGTTCAGGAAGCATATGATAGATGCGTTCGGGCTAATGAAAAGGCAAGAGCCTACATCTTAGCGAGCATATCTGATGTGCTCAATAAGAAACATAAAGCCATGCCTACTGCCCGTGAAATCATGGCATTGTTGCAAGAGATGTTCGAGTAACCGTCATCCTTAGTACGACATGAAGTTATAAAATATGTTTATAACTCATGCATGAAAGATGGGACCAATTTTAGGGAACATGTCCTGGACATGGTGGTCCACTTTAATATTTTGGAAGCTCATGACACTATCATAGATGAGACTAGTCAAGTTAGCATGATCTTGGAATCTCTTCCGAATAGCTTCCTGACCTTCTGAACTGATATTCTAATGAATAAGATTGATTACAACCTGACTACTCTGTTGAATAAACTCTAGACTTACCAATCGATGATGAAAATAAAAGAGAGTGAAGAAAACGTTATTTCACAGAAAAAGTTTCTGAATGGATCTTCTTTGGGAACGAAACCTTCAGACAAAAAGAAGTCTGCCTCTTCTTCTTCTAAAGATAAAAGTAACCAAATGAAGTAAAAGGGTGGAGGGAAGAAGAAACCTACTGCTAAGTAAACCAAAACTCCTAAAGGAAAATGTTTTCATTATGGAGAAGACGGGCATTGGAAACGTAACCACTTGAAATATCTTGCTGAAAAGAGAGAAAAAAAGGAAAATCAAGGTAAATCAAATTTACTTGTAATTGAAACATATTTAGTGGAAATTTCTCACTTAACTTGGATATTAGATTCAGGTGCCCTTAACCATGTTTGCACTTTTCTACAGGAAACTAGTTGTTGGACTTAGCTCTCATAAAATGAAATTATTTTCAAAGTGGGAAAATGAGAAGTCATTTCAGCTGAAGCAGTGGGAGATATCAAGTTATATTTTGGAGACTCTTTCATTTTGTTAAAGAATATATATCATGTACCCAAAATGAAGAGAAACTTGATCTCCATATCTTGTCTACTAGAAAATATGTATAAAGTATCTTTTGAAATCAACGAAGTGTTCACTTTTTCAAGAAGTGTTCATATTTGTTCTGCTAGACTTGAAAATAACTCATATGTATTAAAACCAACTGAAGCCAAAGTAATTTTAAACATAAAGATGTTTAAAACGGCAAAAACTCAAAGTAAAAGACAAAAGAATTCTCCAACGCCTATCTTTGTCATCTCAGACTTGGTCACTTAAATCTCAATAGTTTTGAGAGATTGGTAAAAAATAGTCATCTAAATCAATTAGAAGACAGTTTGTTACCTCTATGTGAATCATGTCTTGAAAGAAAAATGACTAAAAGATCTTTTATTGGAAAAGGTCTTCATGCCAAAAAACTCCTAGAACTTATACATTCAGACCTTTGTGGTCCGATGTATTGGAGTTGATGCCCTAAATCTCGTAGGGTCCTGTAGTTTGTAAACACTTGTATAAACAAACATTCTGTAATTTATAATATATGATATTTTATTCACATTGTCTATGAAATATATGATATTTTAGTTGCATTAACCACAAACTAATAAACTAAGATCCATGGTTATCGTTGTAACTTAAACATGTATATGGAGACATACAAGTGGATCGTGTTTAAGTGATAACCTAAAT
Source organism: Benincasa hispida (assembly GCF_027475165.1). Taxonomy (NCBI): domain Eukaryota; kingdom Viridiplantae; phylum Streptophyta; class Magnoliopsida; order Cucurbitales; family Cucurbitaceae; genus Benincasa; species Benincasa hispida. Next base: position 43,403,830 of record NC_143482.1, on the reverse strand, counting down.
GGTCTGTAGTATATGGACAAGGCTGGATACCTTTTCCTGGTAACACTACGAGTATGGCCCGCTTTGTAGGTTTTACAAATGTTGTAAAGTGCTACAAATGATCTGATCCTGATCATTCATGTATTAGACATGTGAGCGGGGATATTCTATTCAAAGAAGTTTGTATAAGACCGGACCACGAAATGTTTAGTCTCATTATATAACTCCGTTCATAATAGAGACTTTCATTTTACTAGGATGACCATAGGTAACATGATCTTAGTCCTAAGTGAGTTGTGAACTCCTGCCTATGAGGGCGGTCCTTTGATTTGCATGGGTGAGAGTGGTAGATCGCTGACTCAACAAGCATACCATTTTAGGGATTCGTCTGATTGGGGAGTTGGGAACTTAGCTACACAAGATGGAATTCACTCCTTCCTTAAAGTAGGGGTAAGTAGATAAATTGCTCCCTTAAGGGTTGATTTCAGATCTTGAACAATGTGGCGCCACACTCTCTTTTGGCCCAAGACGGGTTTAGTCACAGTGGGACTATGATCTATTGTTCATTAGAGGAATCAGTGGTACTTAAGAAGTTAGATGTAACTACAAGGACAAAATGGTAAATTAGCCCAGCTGTACTTACGAGCAATTTGTGAAGAGCATCGTACTGTTGATTGGTTATATCCAATGGACACAGAAATATATTTGTAGTGCGAAAAGTGCAGTTGTCGGTCTTTAGTGAAGTGCTCGGCAGTTAACGGATGGTGGATAATGTGATTAAAAAGTTTAGTTAGTTATTCACGTATCGTTGGAGCTTCAAGCTATAGGTCTATAAAGTTCACTTGGTAGCTCAATGGATTTAAGTTGAGAATCAGTTTTTGGGTTAATTTGAAATGTTCAAATTAATAAGACGAAATTTGATTATATATGATATAATTAAATTAATTCAATCATATATGATATAATTGATGTAATGTATTTGATACATTATTGTTTAATTGAATGAACTAAATATTTGAATATGATTCAAATAAATTTTTTATGAATTAGATTCATAGTTATTAAATTTAATATAAATATGATTTATATTAAATACCATCAAATAGAGAAAAAGAACTATGATTGATATTAAATACCATAAAATAGAGAAAAATAACTATGGTTTATATATTGTATATGATGCAATATTAAAACTATAGGTTCTGAATATAATATGATGAGTTAATTATCATATTTATTAATTATTTGATAATTAACCATTTTTTCTCCATAACCACCATTAGTGGGTAGTTATTTAGTTTTATGGTAAATTGGGATAAATGAAATTGTTTTAATTATTCCAGTGACAAGCGAACGAGTGATAAGGCATTAGCAATCGAGTAAGAAAGTCTTACTGCCTGATCACTTGAGAGACTAAACAATTGAGTAGAAAGTCTATGTGATAGACTAGTTCGTCCACACGATAGTGTTATTCACTACACGATCGTCTTCCTTCTCCACACCAAATCTTCCCTCTAACTAAAATTAGCTAGAGCCCACCACTCATGAATTCTCACATCGAGAATACCAAGGTCACCAAGTGGTAGTGTTCAGTTGGTTCGAGGATCAAGTTGCTACTTGCTGCTTGTTCGAGAGGAGTGTTTGTGACTTGTTCGAAGCATTCGTAAACAAGTTGGATCCAAGGATTTCTTGAAGAACAGTTCTTCAAAGGTATAATCTCTTAATCCTTTGTTTTCTTTTAAAGCATGTTGTAATTTAGTTTATGAAGCATAATCTTTTGTGTATGACTGTAAACGTATGCGTTTATTCACAATGGGATTTGGACGATCTGCTTCCGCTCAAAGGTTCTCTGTAAAGGGAGTTCCTTCAATTGGTATCAGATTTACGTTGTGTTCTGATTTCCAAATTCCATTTGCTGTATTGAATTTCATTTAAAGTTTGGTGGGTTTTAAGTTTCTGCAATGCGTTTAAGTGTTAAATGTTTGTGGATGTGGTTGATGGATAATTTCGGGATAATTGTCTCTGTTTAATGCTTTCTGTTTACTTTTACAAATGTTAATTATAAGGGCCCCTGCGTTTTTGGGCATAATTACTTGCAATCGAGTCTGTATTCATTTTTTGTATTTGACTCGTTTGTGAAGAAGCTTCAGATGCAAAGAGTTGCCGTTCGCTTCAATGGAGAAGACAAAATGATGATCGCATCGTGTAGCTCAAGCTAGACGACTGTTTAGATTTAGCTATGTGTTCGTGTAGATTTTTTCAACTCGATCGTGTAGTATTTGCTAAATGATTGCATAGCTAATGCTATGCGATCGTGTTGCGTTGGCTATATGCCCACATAAATGCTCAAGGGTAAACGATCACATAGTATTTGATACTCGATGCAAGGCATGCGCGCTAAACGATTATGTAGGCTATTATGCTCATCGTATAGTCAGTAGCTACACGATCGCATGGTATATGATACTCGGCACTTTCTACTCGATCATGTACACTATCATGCTCATCGTATAATCGTTAGCTACATGATCGCATGGCAAGCGTTATTCAAAGCGCACTACACGATCGCATGGATTTTGATGCTCATCGCATAGTCCTAAGCCACGCGATCATTACTACACGATCATTTATACTCGACATGTGTTACTCAATGTTTCGAAAGATTTGTTACACGATCAAGTGACAAGGCTTCAAGGCGGGCGATTCAAGACCTGATTCACCTGTTCGACCCGGTTGACTCCAACTTTTTTTTAATTGTTTAGCCTTTTTTTCGGTTTTGAGACAAATTATCTCGGTCCATCAACTTTTATTGAATGTGCATGTGATGTATATTTATTTGATATGCCATAATGTATGTTATATAGCTTTAAAACCACCATAGGTTATGCATTTAATGTATGCATCATCTTTATATTATAAATGTTATAATATATTAGTTTGCATGATTAAACTACACTAAAGCATGCTCATGCATCATATAAATATAAGGTTGTATGTTAGCATGGAGTGTATTCTTAGTTCATTACTTGTTATATAAAAGTTATATATATTAGTAATGAATGAACATTGCATGAAGCATGACACTTAGATTTATTTATAAAAGTTATAAATACCTTGCGTGTGTCTAGCTTAGCAATGTGAATGGTTTTAATTGTTTCATTCTTTATAAGAGTTATAATTAATGAAATTAGAACTAAAATCAATAACAAAGAATTGCATGCAAACTTAGGCTTTAATCATGTTTTAAAAGTGTTTTAAAATTTGATTGAAATAGACCTAAGATCACGTTTCTAATAGATTAGAAACCTAAGTTAAATATTTTAATTCGGTTTAATAGGACTAATTGATTAATAAAAGATTAAATATGTAACAAATATATCTATAAGTGACCTTTTGGCTAAGGCTGGTTCTAGCTAGGCTGAAGTACTTAAGTCGATGGGAACGTCACACCCCTACCTAGGAACCTACTTGGAAAGGTGAATTAGATAGATTTGTTACATGCATGCAAATTTGATAAAAGTTTGTTAAATTGTTTAATAAGACTTGAACCAAATTTGTTTAATCATCAAAAGCAAGTGTTATTTTTTAGCAAATTAAACAAACCATAGTTAAAATCAGTAGCCATATTTTCTATGTTAATGAACCCTAGGTAGAATATTTAGTGGGAGGTAATTGGGGTATATGATACTTCACTTTATTTCTACATGTTTCTCCCTAAAAAGTTCACACCGTGAGATCTATCCTCGGCCTCGAGGCACCTCTGAAGTGTCCCCCTATGGGTGGCATTTGGGTAGGTAAATAACAAGGTGAATGAAGAGAATGTTCATAATAAGTGGGAGTGGGATGTGTGACAACATATCCCTCGGTCTCTCTCATTAGGTTGAATAAAGTTTTAGTGCATCGCCTCGTGGCACCCTGGGAGTGTCCCCTTAAAGGATGGTTGTTTTGCACAACTCTTTATCTGATCTCCAGAAATGGATAGGGTTGCTTTAGTCTCTTGTCCTAATCGGCTTTTCCCTAAGGTTGGCTTATTAGGAGGGACTCTAGGGCCTAAATTGGTGACTGTTAGATTCAGTTACACAAAATTGTTAAGGATGTTAATAAATTCTAGACCGAACAATGGTGACTGTTAGATTCAGTTACAGGGAGTTGTTTCTGTCTAATGGTTGAGATTGTCTCATTCCAATGAAGGGGTACTTGATCACCCTACGGTGACTTTTGTCCTGCCTCACTGGAGCATTATTGCAAAATAGATGTCACTTAGGGTACAATAGAACTATTTTTCTAAAACTTAATAGGTATTAAAAGTGGTTTAATGCAAGTAGACTTATTAAGTTTGTTCATTTTTCAGCAATTTTTAAATTATGGCTACTGCTACTTTGTCTCTACTTGTCACTGATCAATTGACTGTCGAGAATTATGCTAGTTGAAAAAGCACAATAAATACGATTTTGATCATGGATGACTTAAGGTTCTTCCTTATGGAGAAGTGTCCTTCTATTCCACCTCCTAACGCTGCTCGAAATGTTCGAGATGCTTATGAGCGCTGGACATGGGTGAACGAAAAGGCTCGAGCATACATATTTGCCAACCTTAATGACATTTTGGCCAAGAAGCATGAGCCCATGATCACTGCACGTGAGATCATGGAGTCCCTGAGGGGAATGTTCGGACAACCATTTGCACAGCTCAGGCACAACGCTCTGAAGTACATCTTCAACTCATAGATGAAGGAGGGAACATCTGTTCGGGAACATGTTCTCAATATGATGGTCCATTTCAGCGTGGTGGAGATGAACGAGTCGAGCATCGATGAGGCCAGCCAGGTTAGCATAATTCTAGAGTCATTATCAGAAAACTTTCTTCATTTTGTAAGTAACGCTGTTCCGAAATGGGTTGATTACAACTTTACAACTCTACTCAATAACTTGCAGACTTTCTAATCTTTGCTGAAAAGAAAGTAGAAGAAGATGTGTGAGGCAAATATTGCTTCATCTTCCAAAATGTTCCATAAAGGTTCGACCTTAGGAACTAAGTCTGCACCTTCTATTTCTGGCACTAGAAAATGGAAGAAGAAGAAGAGTGGTAAGAATCCATAACCTACTGCTCCAATGGGTAGGTAACCAGTGTGGGTTGACAAAGGAAAGTGTTTCCATTACAACCACGATAGGCACTGGAAGAGGAACTGCCCACGTTATTTGGCTGAGAAGAAGAAGATCAAACAAGGTAAATGCGATTTACTGGTTTTGGAAACTTGTTTAGTGGAGAATGATGATTCTGCCTAGATTATTGACTCTGCGGCCACTGACCATGTTTGTTCTTCATTTCAGGGAATTAGTTCATGGCGGTAGCTTAGTGCTGGTGAGATGACGATGCGAGTTGGAACTGGGCACGTCATCTCAGTTGTGGCAGTGGAAAGTCTCTGGTTGACTTTATAGAATAGGTTTATCATTTTGAATGATGTGTATTAAGTTCCCGAGTTAAAGAAAAACTTAATTTCTGTAAATTCGTTCTTGAATGTAAATATAGAATACATTTTTCTCTAAATAAAGTGTTTATTTTGAAAATGGCGTTGATGTATGTTCGACTCAACTAGAAAATAATTTGTATGTTCGGCTCAACTAGAAAATAATTTGTATGT